>NC_054708.1:48896333-48988833 GCF_016097555.1 Gigantopelta aegis | reverse complement strand
TTAAAGGAGGAATATGTGTATACGTTTTTATATAGGCCTACCATGTCCATCCTAAATATATTATATGTTTAGAGTTGTGAATTTACACGTTCCTTTTAGGACGCTGGACTCATTTTCTGACTATCATCGGGCATAGAGTTAGTAACACTTCTAAAATGTATCCTTTGTGACATTAAAAACTCACAGTGTGGTTGCTTTGTCCTAGTGGTAAATTAAAGGGGCCATTCAAATATCACGTAAAACTATTTTTGTTACAATTATACACACACCATTCCCCTTGTAACGCTCCGTAACATCACACCATATAAATATTACGCAAAGTTTGGAGATTTCCTCACCCACCATTTTCAAATGTCTTGCGATGTGTTTGATATAATCGTAACGTAGTGTTTTACTATCTGGGTAAGCGCAGCTATATGTATTTCAATACGATTTATATGTGTTAAAAAGTGACAAAAGCGTACGAGACACTCCTAGTTCTGGAGCAAAACCTGAAAATCGGGCAAAAATGGTAGATATTCGGGCAAAATGTCCTACCGTAGACCTTTTTTTACCATGTATTTCCACTACCTCAAGTATTACGTATGTCTAATATTTGGATGACACCCAACACAAAAACAGCAATAACATATCGCTGAAACAAAGGACAAATTACACAAGTTCTGTAGCTGATCTTTATAATTTATCTATTATTTAATCCATGTTATCCGACTCAAGACCACTTTAAATACTAAAAAATGGACGCTGATTATGGTAAAGATATCCATAGTTCATCAAGATAGCCTGCGCTCGACATTTATCTTGATGAACTAAGATATCCAGTGCTCAAACAATTTCAGTTTGGTTTGACGTAAGAAGACAAGTAAAGGCGTTTTGGAAATAATAAAAAAAAACTATAGTAGAGGCACTTATGATCAGTCTTGTTTTTATTACGTACTTTCAGATATTTTTTCTGCTGAAGGCTACATTTGTTCGGCAGGGTTTTACGTGCACATTCAGAGCACGCTGTTTAGCGCACGCCTTCGTTCGGCATTGTACGTTTAACCAGAGTACTGGAGTAAAAAATGCCACACCAACCTGAGTCCAGTCTGTGGGTCAAATTACGATGGAAATATAAAGTAATATACGAACGTTGAATATATTACAGTTTTATAAACTCTTATATTAAAATGGTATTTAGACTCCTAAATATATTCGTTCCTGAAATCGAAAGTATTTTTAAGCAAAGCGCCAAAACAGTTTTTTACACAATAAACGAAAGGTGTTAAGAACAAAGCAAATAATAATTAAAAAAATAACAGTGATCTCCCTTTAACTAATTTCAGGACAGTGACGGAGACCAAAGAGAGGGGTGATGGAGAGAATCAAGCAGGGCCGTAGCTAGGATTTTTTGTTTGGGGGGAGGGGGGTGGGCAACTGAGTAGTTAATAGTCTAAAACTCCTTAAACAGTTAAGAAGATCATTTTCTTTAAGTTTCTAGAATGCTTTCCGGATTTTTTTGCCCCCCCCCCCTCCCCCTAGCTACGGCCCTGTCAAGGCATGATATGTTCCATCAAGTTTAGCCTACATCCCCAGTTAAATAATCGTGAAAACCAGGAGTGATATAAACTTGATAATAATTGCGGGTGAGGGTGGGGGGTCTAAAACTATACACGAGAACAAATGGGTGGTGTGTGTGTGTGGGGGGGGGGGGGCTTTCTGCGATTAGGAATAAGCACTATGACAAAAGCAGAGAAACGATTTCGGAAACAGAGGGAGGGGTCGAGATTCCCAGAACCCACCTGGATCCGTGCATTTCTATTTCTTAAATCAAGCTACTTTAGAAACTTTCGTATTTGTATTATTCACATATAAACAAAGCTATACGCGGCAGACAGTTTCTGTTATGGTGTGGGAGCAAACTGCACGGAACGAAGTTAGTTGCGCGAGTTCACCCACTATTTAGGGAGGTTCTGGATGCCTGCACGTGGACGTTAATACAACAGAATAACAAGTTGATAGTCAAACAGCACAACATTATTAGTCTTAAATATAGGTTTCTCAAGTGCTTTGTTCTTCAAGTAAATAATCCCATGTAACGTCTTTTAAAACTATTGCAATTTTTCAAAAATGTTTTTAAATACTGGCATAGCCAGGGATGCTATGGGTACGCCAACCACCACTACCCACCCCAAATTAAAAAAAAAAATACATGTCTTTTTTTCCCACTATGTTTTGCATGTCGCTCCATAGTCTTAACAGGACTCATAGACAGTGTGTGCGGTGGCTTTTTTAATACAATTATACAATTTATTTAACAATAACGACAAGTCATATGAAGTGTAGGCAAGAAAACAATAACATTTAATAATTTCATGTGGGAAAAATAAGGCACAATAAACAGACTACTACATAAATACATGAAAGAAATGGAAACACGTTTTTTTGAATATTTACATTATTTAGACAGTAACTTGAAGCATGGTATTGCATTGTTTTATTGAGACAGAAGCAGTTAACTGTTCCAAATATAGTTGAACGTGGTAGCATGAACAAAATGCCTTGAAATACCACGGATGTAACTTGACAGTAACATGGCCAACAATTATCTTTTGGAATCAGCAGAATGAGGTAATGTAATAGGGTTTTCTGGAGTAGGAAGCGAGTCCAGGGGCTGTTCAACAATTCTAAAGGTGGTGGTGGTGGAATGCGTTTTAAAACATTATGAGGAGTGGAGGTGGTGTCATCCATAATCATCAGTTAAATACACGCAGTCATGACACCAAGTTTTATAATACAGATGACTATAAAGTATGTATTAATAGCAAAGAAACAAATACAAAATACAAAGAGAAAACTCAATCATTTTAGTCCAGTTTCGTCATGGTAACATGAGGCGGGATTTCGCGCAGTCGGTGGAGTGCTCGCTTGAGGTGCTTGGGTCGTAGGATCGAACCACCTCGGTGGACCCATTTAACTGATTGGATCTTGTTCTCGTTCCAACCAGTGTACCACCACTGGTGAAATGTCGTGGTATGTGCTTTCCTGTCTGTGGAAAAGTGCATATAAAAGTTCCCTTGCTGCATTAGGAAAAATGCAGCGGGTTTCCTCTGACGACTACGCTCAAGACAAATATTTAGTTACAATATCCAATAGCTGATGTATTTTTCGTGCTGGGGTGTCGTTAAACATCTATTCTATTCTATTCTATTCTATTCTATTCTATTCTATTCCATTCCATTCCATTCCATTCCATTCCATTCCATTCCATTCCATTCTATTCTAGTTAAAATAATATGTGAACAGTGGCGTAGGAAGGTGCCACAAAGTGGGGGGCACACTTTTATATTTACACACACTTTTACACTATTATAAAGCAAATATAAAGCAAAGTATCAGAAAAGTGGGGGGGGGCACATGCCCCTTGCCCCCCCCCCCACCCACCCTCACCCCCACCCACCCCATTTCCTACGCCAGTGGTGAATGGTTATAGCATTATGGTGTTGACAACAAGACACATTTGAGTAAGAATGTGCGATATCACAGATAAAACATTAATTTTGCGTACAATATTGGCTGAGGATCATCTTGACAATAGCATTGCTACTGGCAACAAATAGAGCAGTCCTTTCCGATCGGTATTAGCAGCACGTACAGGAACCCCTTCCTTTGGAATACTGCGTTCTAAACGATATAACGGCAATACTCATCACAATCATGGGCAATGTCACAAATGTGTATTCTATGACCACCGTGACAATAGCACACTCCATCACAACACGATCACAGGAAACACATGATGAGGAATTACGGGTAGTTGGTTGGAAATCACTCTCATTCTTAATACCACTGAACGTATATTCTGGATTGGATATCAAAGAGGAATTAAACACTGCCAATGTGTCAGTTGATAGGCTACTATTTTGATCATAATCTGCTTGATCTTCTGACTGTAGATATCTGTTTGTGTTATTTCTCTCGCCTATTCCGTAATTTAAGACGTCACAATTAGCTGAATAATTCCCCGTCGTAGAATATATGTAAATTATATAGGGTCCACCTGAAAGTAAATTAAAATGTTACTAAGTACACGTAGGTACCGAATTATAATTTAAAATGCTAACAAATATTAGATACATCTACGCCAAGATTGAATATCTATAGTTTAAGCTTAAGAAAAGTAAATGGCGTTTACGTACATACTACGTAGATCAGAAGGGCTACTTTCAAAGACATAAACATTGCACTGATCAAAATGTTGAGGAATGGAATCTCATACAGGTTGTCAAGCAAACAAGGGATGACTCGTGCATCTAAACCTGACTCAGTGGCTCAAATAATATTGATTTGTAAACTATGTACACTTGGCACTATTAAACTATATACTCGTTTTCGCAAGAAATATGGATCAAAATAAGAGGTGCGGTGTCCTGCACCTCTCCGATCAATCAGACGAGGGTGTGCAACAAAGATCTGGAGCCATATCAAACTTTAAAGTATTTTGTTTACTCAATACTAACTCTGACGGTTAGGTGGGTATGGTTAGACCTGTATAAAGTGCAGCACCTGCTACTTGAATGACGGGGATGGTTATGTACATAGTGTTAGATGAAGTACAGCACCTGCTACTTGAATGACGGGGATGGTTAGGTAGATAGTGTTAGATGAAGTACAGCACCTGCTACTTGAATGACGGGATGGTTAGGTAGATAGTGTTAGATAAAGTACATCGCCTGCTACTTGAATGACGGGGATGGTTAGCTAGGTAGTGTTAGATAAAGTACAGCACCTGCTACTCGAATGACGGGGATGGTTAGGTAGGTAGGGTTAGATAATGTACAGCACCTGCTACTTGAATGACGGGGATGGTTAGGTAGGTAGGGTTAGATAATGTACAGCACCTGCTACTTGAATGACGGGGATGGTTAGGTAGGTAGGGTTAGATAATGTACAGCACCTGCTACTTGAATGACGGGGATGGTTAGGTAGGTAGGGTTAGATAAAGTACAGCACCTGCTACTTGAATGACGGAGATGGTTAGGTAGGTAGGGTTAGATAATGTACAGCACCTGCTACTTGAATGACGGGGATGGTTAGGTAGGTAGGGTTAGATAATGTACAGCACCTGCTACTTGAATGACGGAGATGGTTAGGTAGGTAGGGTTAGATAATGTACAGCACCTGCTACTTGAATGACGGAGATGGTTAGGTAGGTAGGGTTAGATAAAGTACAGCACCTGCTACTTGAATGACGGGGATGGTTAGGTAGGTAGGGTTAGATAATGTACAGCACCTGCTACTTGAATGACGGAGATGGTTAGGTAGGTAGTGTTAGATAAAGTACAGCACCTGCTACTTGAATGACGGAGATGGTTAGGTAGGTAGGGTTAGATAATGTACAGCACCTGCTACTTGAATGACGGGGATGGTTAGGTAGATGGTGTTAGATAAAGTACAGCACCTGCTACTTGAATGACGGGGATGGTTAGGTAGGTAGGGTTAGATAAAGTACAGCACCTGCTACTTGAATGACGGAGATGGTTAGGTAGGTAGGGTTAGATAATGTACAGCATCTGCTACTTGAATGACGGGGATGGTTAGGTAGATGGTGTTAGATAAAGTACAGCACCTGCTACTTGAATGACGGAGATGGTTAGGTAGGTAGTGTTAGATAAAGTACAGCACCTGCTACTTGAATGACGGGGATGGTTAGCTAGGTAGTGTTAGATAAAGTACAGCACCTGCTACTTGAATGACGGGGATGGTTAGCTAGGTAGTGTTAGATAAAGTACAGCATCTGCTACTTGAATGACGGGGATGGTTAGGTAGATAGTGTTAGATAAAGTACAGCACCTGCTACTCGAATGACGGGGATGGTTAGGTAGGTAGGGTTAGATAAAGTACAGCACCTGCTACTCGAATGACGGTGATGGTTAGGTAGGTAGGGTTAGATAAAGTACAGCACCTGCTACTTGAATGACGGGGATGGTTAGGTAGGTAGGGTTAGATAAAGTACAGCACCTGCTACTTGAATGACGGGGATGGTTAGGTAGATAGTGTTAGATAAAGTACAGCACCTGCTACTCGAATGACGGGGATGGTTAGGTAGGTAGGGTTAGATAAAGTACAGCACCTGCTACTTGAATGACGGGGATGGTTAGGTAGGTAGGGTTAGATAAAGTACAGCACCTGCTACTTGAATGACGGGGATCGCCAGGGCGAGGACGGTCCAGATGAGCATCCACACGGTGTTCTCCCTGTGTGTGCTCGTCCTGTCGAAGACGCACATCCACACGTACACGCTGTACAGCGGACACGACACCCCCACGACCCCGGACACCAGTAGGTAGAGCGGCACGTAGGGAGCCACTGGACACAGCGTGAGGTATTCAACACCTGCGAGGTTCAAGAACACAAAACGGACTAATTAATGATGTATGAGGTCTCGTGACATAAATACATTGGTAAAGTTGACATGTTTAGTGACATTCTGTGATCAGATCACAGCTTTGTTGACATGTTGATCACTTGGTAGTGCAATAAAAATGAGATGATGGTTTTCTCATTTTGTGTTACCTGTCATATGTTTTTGTTTTGTTTTTGTTGTTGTTGTTGTTGTTTTGTTTGTTGTTGTTTTTTTTTGGGGGGGGGGGGGGTTGGGGGGTTGGCATCACTAGAGCACATTGATTTATTAATTATCGGCTATTGGATGTCAAACATGTGGTAATTTTGACGTATAGTGTTAGAGAGGAAACCCGCTAAATTGTTCAATTAGCAGCAGGGGATCTTTTATATGCACCATCCTAAAGACAGAATAGCACATACCAAGACCTTTAATTTTATGGACAGAAATGTCATATAGAATAGCTCACACGGGAATACAAATTCCATACTGACTGCTAAGTGTTGGTATCATTAAAACAACATGCAACATGCGACATTAATTGGGTAATGCGAAATATACCACTTACCAATTACAATTTTCGGAAATCCTATGATGATCAGAAGCCCCATCATGATTATAATAACTGTGAAAGACAAAATTAAAAAAAAAACACTTAATGAATATTTGTTTAATAGTACATATTCGTGTAACTGCGTATCACGTCTGTGATCTATGAAAATGGCGAATATCTGCTGAGCATTTCCAATGGTTGGCGAATCTTGGGAAGTTCCCAAAATTGGATATGGTGAGCTTAATGGGACGTCATGTAGCTAGTCTGAGGTGTGAACCAATGATCCACGACTGGTAGGCCTATATCCAGGGCCGCGATGTGCACTCTTCTGTCTATGGGGAAATGCATATAAATGAGCCCTTGCTGCTTTTCAATCGACCAAATCGAGACAGGCCTCGGTGGCGCAGTGGCTAAGCCATCGGACTACAGGCTGGTAGGTACAGGGTTCGCAGCCCGGTACCGGCTCCAACCCAGTGCTCAGTGGGTAGGTGTAAGGCCACTACACCCTCTTCTCTCTCACTAACCACTAACCAACTAATAACTAACACACAGTCCTGGACAGACAGCTCAGATAGCTGAGGTGTGTGCCCAGGACAGCGTGCTTGAACCTTAATTGGATATAAGCACGAAAATAAGTTGAATGATAATGAATGAATGATAATGAATGAATGATGATGACCAAATCGAGTGTCAAAATAACCACTCGTTAGGACTTGTTCCATGTGCGTGGTTTTTGAGGAGGTACGGGTGCGGTATGGGTGCTGTTATCAAAGCCCGCGCCGCTTTTATGGAAACACTGCTACTGATAACACAGAATCGATATTTTAATGCGTCACTTTTCCGCGTGCCGTGCCCGCGCTGTGCCATTTAAAACCGCGCGCATGAAAAATACGGATTACAATTCTAGTATTGTGAGAAACCCTTGTAATTAAGAAAATGTCTACGTCAAAAACAACATGCCACGGGCAATTGCATGAGTTTGATGGTAAACTTGTTGGTAAACAAATATTCATTTTCTATTCCTTTTGAGGGATTTCAAATTTAGTTTTGTATCGCTCTGATACAGGTAGGGCATATTTATAACGGAACCCTTCAAACAAAGGACAATTGTACTCAGCGGACTCAGGGTACTTGGCGTTTAATATAATATGATTGTGGCACTTGGTCTAAATAATAAGAAAAGAACGTTGCCGTAAATAATAAGAAAAGAAAGTTGCTGTAAATAACAAGAAAAGAACGTTTCTGTCGCCACATAGGTCACTCCTGTATAATAGTAACGGGATATAATATGCACTTTCCATCAGACAATACAGTATATATAATAGCATTTAATACACTAATCGCCATATACACAATCGATCATTTAACCTATAGTACCTTAAGAAAGCGCTCTACCACTAAGCTACAGTATACCCCTCCAGTGTGTAACAGGTTAAGAAACACTTTATGATTAATATCAAACCATTATGTACAAATGTGTATTACATTATGTTTATATTATGTAATCACTGTTATATTGTTTTTGCATCTCCTGCACTATATGCAGCCGTTGTCTTTGTTTACTGATGAGCTGTAAAGCTCAAAGTTAATAAAGAATTGAACTGTGTGTTTAAAACCTGTACCACTAGAGTTTCGGTTCGCCTAATTATGTTCTGAATGAGACTAACAATTGTTGGAAGAGTTTTACAAGCAACACTAGGACGTAACACGTGATCGAGTACTGAATTTTAAACATATCAATAACAGTCGGTATACGTTTTGTTTAACGACAAAACTAGAGCACATTGATTTAGTCGGTATTTGAAACAAAGCATTCACAGCCATTTCTCTTCGTATTATACTGTACCATTACTGCTGCCAAATAAAATTTCCTCTATCTAGTAGAAATAAATGTAACATGCATTATGTACATAAAATCAATGTATTATATATTATGTTACAGTTATACCCTCAAGCTTAATGGTACAGAAATGAAAGATTATTATTACATAACAGCAATAGTACACTATCTCGCAAATGGTATTCGAATGCACAAAAACCTGGCAAAGCCTCTGTTGCCAATACGCTACATGTATTTCGTTTTTACTATACGAACCAAAAACAAGGCCAGCCTCTCTGTCCATGGTGATCTGAACTCGATACTCACAACAAAATGGGGATCCACCGACTTTACCAGCAAGCGAGTTAATTCATTGATTTTTGTTCTATGTGGGAATCGACCAACTACAATCTAGTAATTGGAATCCTGACTTTATATTATTGCCAGCCTGGGGAGCTGGCGTCGCTGGGTCGAACTACCTCTATGGATCCATTCTCTGATTTGGTGTTCTCCAGTTCCAACCAGTGCCTTGCGACTGGTATATCAAAGACTGTGGTATGTGCTGACATGTGTGTAGAATAGTGCGTTTAACAGATTCCTTGTTGTTAACAGAAACATATAGAGGGTTTCCTCTGAAAACTATGAGTCAAATTTACCAAAGGTTTGACAACCAATAGCCGATAATTAATAAAACAATGTGCTCTAGTGGTGTCATTAAACAAAAATACTTTAATTTTTTATATTATTGCATTTTAGTGTACATATTTGCTTTATTTTGTAGCTATGTTTGAATATTCTTTAGACTCAAATGTTGTAAAAATAAATCCACCGACAATTTTATATGTATGTGTAATTCCATGTCATTGGGGCAGGACGTAGCCCAATGGTAAAGCGTTCGCTTGATGCGCGGTCGATCCAGGATCGATCCCCGTCGGTGGACCCATTGGGCTATTTCTCGTTCCAGCCAGTGCTCCACAACTGGTGTAACAAAGGCCGTGGTATGTACTATCCTGTCTGTGGGATGGTGCCTATAAAAGGTCTCTTGCTGGTAATCGAAAAGAGTAGCCCATGAAGTGGCGACAGTGTGGTTTCCTCTCTCAATATATGTGTGGTCCTTAACCATATGTCTGACGCCATATAACCGTAAATAAAATGTGTTGAGTGCGTCGTTAAATAAAACATTTCTTTCCTTCTTTCTATTTCATTGATTTTTCTCTCTGCGTAGGAATCGTATTATTGTTGAGGTTCATGGTTGTATTATTTTTGTAACTGTGTCTGAATATTCTTTGGACTCTAACTTGCACAGAGATACAATTTTTAATGCGTTAAAGGTTTCATCATTTTGATTGGTTTAGCTCAGTGGCAGAGTGGACCCGTCGGGTGTTTATCCAGTTTCAACCAGTGTCCCATGATTGGAATATCAAAAACCGTGTTATGTGTGTTCGTGCCTATGAAGAGTTAAACTTTGTTTTGTTTAACGACACCACTAGAGCACATTGTTTTATTAATCATCGGCTATTGGTTGTCAAACCTTTGGTAATTTTTACTCATAATCGTCAGAGGAAACTGTACATTTTTACCATCGGCTATTGGATGTTAAAGATTTGATAATTCTGACATACAATCTTTGAGGAAACTTGCTACATTTTAATCTTATATATGCATTTTCACACAGACAGGACAGCACATACCACGGCTTTTGATATGCCACTAGTCCAGTCGCAGGGCACTCTATGAGACGGGGAAATTCCCAATCAGAGAATGAATTCACCGATTCGATCCTTCTACCCAAGCACCTCAGGCGAACACTCTACCGACTGAACTAGATATCGACTGTGAAAGCTCCTGCCAGTGCACCACGACTGGTATATCAAAGGCCGTGGTATATGTTATCCTGTCTGTGGGATGGTGCATATAAAAGATCCTTTGCTGCTAATCGAAAAGAGTAGCCCATAAAGTGGCAACAGCGGATTTCCTCCCTTAATATCTATGTGGTCCTTAACCGTATGTCCGGCGCCATATAACCGTAAATAAAATGTGTTGAGTGCGTCGTTAAATAAAACATTTCCTTCCTTCCTTCGACTGTGAAAATGTGATCCCTTGAAGCTGTTCGTTAGGAGCAGCCTATGCGGTTACAGCAGGTTGTCTCTCATTCTCATATCTAGACCAAGTGTCAAAATAGACATATTAGAATTGTCGTAGTTTAAAGGTACCGAGGTGTTGTTAACACACATATTCCTTTCCTTTGATTTCGAGCAGTAACCAACCAAGTTTGACTGAAATCGGAACTTTATGCTGCTCCGCCATGGTATCTTCTTGTCTCTGACATTACCATTTCCAGCAAGCTTAGACATGGCCAGTAAGATACCATTTTAAAGGCACTGACCTGACAGACAATGTAAAGTATTCTCAGCCGAACATTACACCTTTTTTGTTTTCCCTTAAATTAAATGTTAATACAATTTCGTGCTTATATTATCAATTTTGAATAATTTAATGTGTTTCTGATCGTAGTTAAAATAATATTTTATATGAAACACAGAAAAGGTGGGTACATCGGGATCTAGGCAAAGATTAGTTAGGCTACTTAAACATTTTTATTTAAGTAGCCAAGACTGCTTCGCTACATCTATATAATGCATTTCATTAAAACTTTCTATTTGTACAACTATACTTTATACTAAAACACAGAAAAGGTGGGTACATCGGGATCTAGGCCAAGATTAGTTACTTAAAAGAAGATTTAACTAGCCTAGACTGCATTTCATTAAAACTTTCTATTTTTACAATTATTGTTTACAAATTCAATCAAATTACGTGGTCCTTACCTATTAACATTGTGAAAAAACAGCGATAACCTGTCTTGTCCCGCAGTTTCTGGAACTTCACCTCGCTGTGAAATCGACGTTTGGTTGAACTAAAGAAAAACATGACAATTACGTGCATGTATTAAACAAGCGTTTTAACTACCACGTGTTATGTAGGAGTTTGTGTTTATGCATTCAATTCAAATTCAGTTCAGTTCATTATTAACCACAACTTTTACAGATCATCAGTCTTACATATACATGTATTGTGATGACTAAAATATTGGACTCGAGTACACTAGGGTCAAACTCGACCCCGACTCGAGTACTCGACACTTACCCTAGATTATAATGAGACTACGGAATCAACAAGTAAAATACTATAATAGTAGCATTTTGCATCTTAATTCCAGCGCTGAATATGGATGCCAAATCATGCCATTGTATTGCATTCCACACATTCGACTTTTGTTTTCCCTTCATGTCTCATAGCCATACGGGTTACGGGTATTTTATTAACGTACCTATATCCACAAAAGGTTCAGGCAAGTTATAGCCCTATATATGATAACCGGCGGCGAGTATGTGGCAGAATGACGTAAACAATATATTTAAATGAGAGTGCTCTTCCTTGCACGGGTACTCGAGTCTTGCTAGACTCAGCCCGCGCCCAAGTACTCGTGGAGCAAACATTTCATTTGATTTCAACTTATTTTCGTGCTTATATCCAATTAAGGTTCAACCACGCTGTCCTGAGCACACACTTCAGATATCTGGGCTGTCTGTCCAGGACAGTGGATTAGTTGTTAGTGGTTAGTGAGAGAAAAGAGGGTATAGTGGTCTTACACCTACCCAATAGGTAGTTAAAAATTGCTCTGGGTGGGAGCCGGTACCGGGCTGCGAACACAGTACCTGCCAACCTTATGTCCGATGTCCGATGTCCTTATGTCCGAGGCCGGTTGGAGCAATCAACTTCAACGACTAGGCTAAGCTGTGTGATGCTAATCTAATCTTTGTAATGCACTTTCTATATAAAGCTGGAATAGGTTACATTTAATTTAATTTAACTTCATTACATCGAGTTTATTCTCCAGCCAGTGCACCACGACTGGTACATCAAAGGCCGTGGTATGTGCTATCCTGTCTATGGGATGGTGCATATAAAAGATCCCTTGCTGCTAATCGAAAAAGGGTAGCCCATGAAGTGGTGACAGCAGGTTTCCTCCCTCAGTATCTGTGTGGTCCTTAACCATATGTCGGACGCCATATAACCGTAAATAAAATGTGTTGAGTGCGTCGTTAAATAAAACATTTCCTTCCTTCGAGTTTATAGTTCATTAAAATAACTCGTACAGTATTGTCGTAAGTCATAAAGAATAGTTTGTATTTGAACACTTTAATTGAAACATATTTTATTGCATTTTTAAAAAAAACAATGGATAAGACACAATTTATACAACTTGCTATACTATGCCTTACATAAACGTCACGACAAAAATATATTTATGCAATTTAAATATTAACAGAAATAAATATTATTCAAAGAAAGAAAGAAAGAAAGAAGAAAGAAATAATGAAAGAAAGAAAAAAGTTAGTTTGTTTTGTTTAACGACACTACTAGAACACATTGATTAATTAATCATCGGCTATTGGATGTCAAACATTTGGTAATTTTTACATTTTAGTCTTAGAAAGGAAACCCGCTACATTTTTCCTAATGCAGCAAGGGATCTTTTATAAGCACTTTCCCACAGACAGGGAAGCACATACCACGGCCTTTGACCAGTTGTGGTGCACTGGTTGGAACGAGAAAAAAACAATCAGTTGAATGGATTCACCAAGGTGGTTCGAAAGCACCTTTAAGCTGAGCGTGCGCGCGCACACACACACTCTTCCGACACTACCATCTTCTAAACGTCTGTTACATGTAATATATACAATCAAACCTGTGTCAAGCAGGCAACAAAGGGTGTATCAAAAAGATACTTTTTAAGACAGGTGGCTTCTTAATACAGGTGTCTGCTAGAACTGGTTTGAGTGCGTGCTTGTGTGTGTGTGTGTGTGTGTGTGTGCGTGCGCGCGCGTGTGTGTGTGCCTGTGTGTGTGTGTGTCTGTGTGTGTGTGTGTGTGGTGTGTATGTCTGTGCATATAATGTGTGTAATTATTGTAGAATCACAGAACTGAATATGACAAATGACAAATCCTACTCTATCGATTAACTGAGGCAGAACGTGGCTCAGTTACAGCGCTCGCCTGATGCGCGCTCGATCTAGGATCGATTCCCGTCGGTGGGCCCATATGGGCTATTTCTCGTTTCAGCCAGTGATCTACAACTGCTGTAACAAAGGCCGTGGTATATACTATCTGTGGGATGGTGCATATAAAAACTAGATCGCTTGCTACAAATCGAAAAGAGTAGCCCATGAATTGGCGACAGCGGGGTTTCCTCTCTCAATATATGTGTGGTCCTTAACCATATGTCCGACGCCATATAACCGTAAATAAAATATGTTGAGAGCGTCGTTAAATAAAATATGTCCTTCCTATCGGTTAACTGTAGTATAAATCCTGTATTATTAATTATACATTATACGATTTTATATTTTCTGCTTACCTCGGGTCCATCTTGTTATCGTACTTTGTATAATCGCTGTTATTCTTTACAGTTTTTAATTTCGTATTGTGTTTACTGTGAACGGTTTCTTTTCCTGTACGGTAATAAATCCGCAGGCTTGGTCGTGCTGGCTGCCATTGCACAGAAGATCTATATCATTGTGTAACCACTTGTACTGTACTAAACTGTTACTCCATAAAATGACCTAAGAGCGTTTATGACAAGGTTGTAAAGCGCTTTGCTTGTCCCGCTGTATGTGTTATTGCAGTCAACCCAGCTACCTTCAAATCACAAACGTAAACATAAAATAGCAAGCTAGGTCAGTGGCTATATAGACATAAATACAATGTCAGTCTAAAATTAGACGTCTGTGTATGTGCAACTACGAGCATGCATGATCACATGGTAATTAGTTTGGTCGGTTTCACCTGTGTACTGACATGCCACACAGGTGAAACCAGCGATGCATGGTTACATGTTAACTGCACCTATAGTATAAAATATCATAACTATAGAGTGGCAGTAAACATTATTATCACGTGTTAAATTGGTGTTATTTGCTGAGGTGGGTGGGTGAGTGAGTGAGTGCAGGCCCGTACGCAGGGGGCGTGCGAGGGGTGCGTACGCACCCCCCCCCCCATAGTCTGCCGAGGTTCATCTGTGGATGTGTAAAAAAAATTAAAAAATAGTCCAACGATGTGACAAATTTACTTCCTAGAATGCAGGAAAGTGCATCTCCTGCATTCTAGATAATAAAAAAAAAAATCGGGGGGATATGCCCCCGCATCGCCTAGCAACTCCAGCCCTTTGGGCCGTCGATTACACACACACACACACATGAATTTCTGCGTACGGGCCTGGAGTGATTGAGTGGGTGAGTGAGTGAGTGAGTGGGTGAGTGAGTGAGTGAGTGAGTGAGTGAGTGAGTGAGTGAGTGGGTGAGTGAGTGAGTGAGTTAATACGGAACGTAGCATGTCTATGTTGGATGGTATGCGTCACAACGGGCAGGGGTAGTGGCTTAAGAGGTCACATTTTAATACTCCCAAATCATCTACAACCGTATAAGCTGACCTGTATTAAGCGGCCACCCGTCTTAAAAGGTTAGTTTTTATATTCTCTTTGGGTGGCTGCTTAACACAGGGTTGACTACCTATATATAAAAGGAGAATTTCTAAAACTAAAAGGGGCTATTTTGATATTTTGTGGGGGACTGCCTCCACCCCCAGTTACAGTCGCGTTATCAAGATCAGTGGTGGATCCAGAAAATCCATTGGGGGGGGGGGGGGAGGTGCAATGACATGTGAGACGTAAGGCCATACCTACTCAGTACTTGCAGTAGTGATAATACATTGCTGATATTCATGTTTTAAGGTACTAATGTGATATAAATCAAACAGTAGGCATATATATCGTTTTTATGAATCCCCAGCTTGTATGAATGGACTTTCTTGAATCAAGATACCAACTAATATATTATGCTAAAAGCCATCACATATCAACTGTAATGTGAGACCATGTAATTGTCAAGGGACGGAACTCTATTATTAGCTAAATCGGATGTCAGTTTATGTTTTTTCAACATTTTGTTACTTTTTATGTCACCACACTTTCCAGAATTGTGTGATATATACTAAATGGTATAGTGATGGTATTCATTATGCATATTATGTGTTAATTTAAAAACTATAGTCCTTCCTATCATCTATGAACATTGTTTTATGTGAATAATTTCAGTTTTAAAGTCCACGGCAGTCACTTTTCGCACCCTTGTTTTAGCTTCGTACACAATAAATATTATTTTAATATAGCATATCTTACCGCAGTTTCACTTCGTAAAATGTACAATTTTTTAATCACAAGATTTTCTTGAAACACATTCAAGTGCATTAAATCATGTCGGCATTAGTATATCCGGGCGTCACGTGTTTTCGATCGTTTAAGCGAAATATATGAATAAAATATAAATAAAAAATTGTAAGTATTTAATAATTTACCTACCTGTTGCCACAATAGTTTACCACATAAAACACCAGTAATCCGCAATGAATTCCATAATATCCTTGGAGAAAACGTCTTGCTTTGTCGTAAAGGAATTTCCTCTGTATTTTAGTAACGTCACATGTTTTCGATCGTTTCGTTGGTCGGCTATTTTCTCGGTCGCTGTTGCGTTGTATGGAGCACTATTGATGTCATATTTTACACTTAATTCCACGTTATATAACTGATTTAAAAATGTGTGTAACTTTCAATCAATGTTACTTAACTTTCAGAATAAAGAAAAATTTAGGCTAAACGTTTAACATATTTTACATAATTTTTTTCAGTTTTTTTTTTACTCCAGTGATTATTACTCTTCCATTTCATTATGGCAAGGACACCAAAATTCGGAATGTCTCCGTACAACCCTAACTGGAGTGCAAAATTTTAAATGTACCCAATGCTGACATGCCGGATAGGTGCATTGTGCCCACGAAACGAAGCAAAGTGAAACACAGTGTTTGTATTCATCTGGTTGGCTCTTCTTGCACTTGCAGCAAAGATCGCTAGGGTCGTCAGATTCCTCCGATGTATCATCTTCGTCTTCAAGCTGCTGTTTTGTGTTAGCACTGGGTGGGAGAAAAATTCCTGACGTACTTGGTTTTGGTGAATCTTCAGTTTTCTTTGATTTTGTACATTTTCTTTTCTGCAATCCTTCCTTGTTTTGTTTGTTCTTTTGATGTTCCCTGATATCTTCCAAAACCAAATCTTCCGTGATGGCTTTACCACTGATCACAGCACTGAGTACTTTCCTCTTCTTAGTAGGTTTTGGTTTTTTTGTGATCACTTCTTCTGCAGTTGTGAAAAACATCTTGCATTTTGATGAATTGTCTTCACAGCTGACAGTTGCCCTGGTTTGTGATTCATTTTCTGACGCCATGTTGTTGCTTAAAACAGCTGAAGGCAGGAATGTTGAAGGCTATATAATGTCTCTATTAAATGGATAAATCGCGGTCTTTCTGAACGATGACTGCAGTTTGGCGGGTGTGAGTGCTGCACAGTAAGCTTTGCAGACAGTCTCACAAAGGGAATGTCTGTCAATACCCGATGTTGCATGTTCGCGTATGTAGGTATGTCTCATGCCATTGTAAATGCGTTCGAACGGGCCGAAACATCCCACATCCATTGGCTGAAGAACATGCGATGTGTGAGCAGGTAATACAAATAATATTATGTGCCTCTCTCGTGCCCACTGGATCAGGGAAATTTATGTGTGACGTGTGACCATCATAAAGAATTAAGACAGGCTTGTCAGAAGATGCTGCTGGAACATACAGTGAAAAATGTTCTTTAAGATACTTTTGAAAAATATCAGAATTCGACCAACCCGTTTCACTAACGGTTCCTGCAGTGCCTGCCGTACAACCTGCTAACAATTCCTCCCGCATGCGCTTTCCCTTGAAAACAAAATACGGTGGTATGGCAACACCAAGGGCATTTCCACACCCAATAACCGTAGTAGTGTTGGACCTGCTCGTTGTTACAGCAACTGGGACATTGGAACGTGATGCAACAATAGATGGGGGTTTGTGATTTTCTACGATGCCTTTTTCATCAATGTTGTAGATGGACTCTGGACTGTTTCGTAAATCAGACTTGTCTAAAATCTTTTCCAGGCTATCAAAGTATTTGTTGATGGTATCTTTTGATGTTGCTTTGGCACGCATGATTTCAAGTGATCGTGGTTTTTGAACTCTAAGCTCGGGCCATCGCTTCATAAACCCATAAAACCATCGCAGGGAAAATGGTTTTTCACCCTTTTCTCTTTTGCCAAGATGAACAGCAAGGTCTGTGGCAATATTAAGGACCAGTGCGGGTATACCCAAAGCCCACAGATGACATAAACTCAACATTTGTCACTAAAGTTTGCTCCTCTTCTTGAGACAACAATGGGTCTGGTCCTGACTTAACACAATCGATGTCCGTTTTTCCACTTAGACGGTCGTGCAAGGTGGAGTATGGCACTGAACAAATCCTAGCTGCTTTTTTAATCGGCATTCCCTGAGTTTTAACCGCCTCATATGCATTTTCTAAAGACTGGTGATTGTATTGTCTGTAATTTACATTTGGTCGGTTGATCACAGCCTTTTAAAAAAAAAAAAAAAAAAAAATCAAACTCCTAAATCAACGGTACATAATTTTTAAAGGAATATCTTCTTCTTTTTTTAAATTAAATATAAAATTTATTTATAATTATATAAAATACATCATAATTTATTGAATATCAATTCTAAATTTGCCCATAACTGTGGCAAATTTTAGCTTATGAGAAAAACCCTTAATTAAAATATGTCCAAAACAAGGTAACGTCAAAAACAACATAAGATTTGCCCCAAATTGTCTTCCATATATTTTTATGGTTGCATGAGTATCACGTGGTGTATCACGTGACTTTTGACAGATGTGACATCAGTGTAGCAGCCGACAAGTTTACAACATTTTTTGACAACTAGATATTGCTCCGTAAAGCATTTTCTTCATACCAAATATGTACATTAGTGAAAACTGATAAAATATACTATGGTTGTAGATATTTGAGATAATTCTTACCATTGGAAACTTGACACGCAGCATTTTTCTCTCGGAACAAAAGCAGTGATTTTCGTTCTTGTGGTGACGTCAATGCTCGCGCATTCTCGCACTATTGCAATTACAAATGAGCGATCAGAAACGCGTGTCGATCGAAAACGTGTGACGGTACGATAGTGTTCTCGCTGCTCCATTTAAGCGGGGCGTCCTGCCCCGCTATTCCATTTTGCCGCCCTTCTTTCACGTTCTCCGCCCTCCTTTATTTTTGTGCGCCCCTCTTTATTTTGCAGCACCTATCTCCGCTATTTTCAAATGCACACTTTTTTTCACACAAAAAAAACCTGATCAGTCTGGACACTGAACATCAAAGGAAACAAGCCGAGTTGTGTACGAAAAAGCAATTGACGAACCATTTACGACAGTTACCATAACATTATTTAACAGTATTTTTAACAGCCTCTATTTTGTCCCATATCTGTATCCATTTGTATGTTTAATAGACACAATAAAAGTTATATTTTAATTGAGCAATGAAAACATTTTTACGGATTCGGCAATCTTCGATTGAAAAAAAAACCTCACTTATTTGGCGCCAAATTTGTCACGTGATCAGAACGGTCATTCTGTCTTTTGTTTCCACTAACTATCGTCTGATATTTTGTCCTCCGTTGCAGATGTAAATTGGTTGTAACTGGTGATTTTTACTTTCTGTCATTCTGTTTATTCAGCAGTTCTTTATAAAATATAGTAAACTTTTCATTTTGAGGGGATATGAACGCTTATCAAAACAATGGAAGTTGTAGTGTTTATCATTAAAATCATTTATCTTAAGTGCCAAATAATATATACACCGCCTTTACAAAAACGAAACTACTTTTTATCAGCTGGTGATATTTTATCACAGCGATCGATTCATTCGATGAAGATGGAAATAAAAAAAAATCTATCCCACATTAGGGGATCACTTTACAAACATCTTTATTGTTTTTGGTATCTTTATTAAAAATAATAATATTAAAACTGATCAGTTCAGCAAAACTGGAACTGTCCGTGAATGTCAGACCGATATCATCTTCGGTTCAGTTAAAGACTAGTCTGCTTGAATTTCGTATTTACTTTTTGCACTTATTTGTAGCCAAAATAAGGAGTATGTCTTTTCACAAGTTAACCAACACACAACAATATGGTAACCAAACTTCTCTCCCCTCCTCCCCCCCCCCCCCCCCTTTTTTTTTTTTTGCTTTTCATTTATTGGTTTTTTTTAAGGGTGTGGTGCCGAGCGGCCACTCTCCTTTAATTTTCACCCAGTGAGAACACTGAGTATAGTTCACCAAGGTAAACGTTTACGGTCCGTTTTTTAACATTTTGACATTTTACAAGTTTAAACAGCAAAACCAAGCGTGCACTTTCCACCCAGATTTTAGATGGAATCGATACAACCGTGGAATTAATTATTTTGTGGCGAAATATGAGATGTACCAATAAATATAAACACTTACTGTATAAAGAAAACTTCCCGAGTCACGTTTTACGCATAAATAGACAGTTTGTCCAAATAGTAATCCTGCATTAATCCAATTTTCAGTTACGAACAAAATCTCAAACATTCCCGCTGGCCATTATGAGCATATTGAAAATGTGATTGAAAACTGTTGGCGGAATCGGATTATTTTTATTATTATTCGTCTCGGGTTCACGAGTTTCTTCCACGATATTTAATGGAATATCACATTTAATAATAATATTAAATAAATAAACTTAATTAATGAATAATATTTTTTTTAAATCAAATAATAAATAAATTAATAATAATAATTAAATAATATAATAAAAAATACTTAATAAATAATAATATAATAATAAATTACTGAATAATGTTAGTAATTATAATAAATAAATAACATAATCAATAAATTATTGATTTAATAATAATGATAATAAATAAATAAATTAATTAATTAATTTAATTATTAACTAAATACAACAGGGTTTTTTCATTTATAAATGTTTCCGTTACACACACGCACACACAGACAGACATAGAGGGATGAAATGGGGTGGCAAGATATCGCGCATTTGCTTGTTTCTTGTTTTCTTGTTAATGTGCATTATTCATAATTTGGTGTGCTTACCCGTGTTTAACACACATTGGTACGAGGCAGTTGTCTCAAGCAGCAGTTGTCACCAAGTCACAGTTGTACATTAATTATTACAATAAATGTTCATATGGTTGCGAGGCAATCCTCAACAGCACAGTTAATGTTAAATTAGGTAAGTAGGAATGAATTATCACTAACAGCAGTTGTCATCAACAGTATGGATGAAACACATCAGTGCAATACAACTTCACATGGTTGCAAGGCTATGGCAGCAACTCTTAACGTTTTCCACACCTATCATTGAAAGGTGCAAGACACATATCACAGGTGACGTTTACTACCATGTATCCATAATGAAATTTACAAATTTAGAAATTCCAAATTTAATTTTATCTTAGCAGGGACATTGAACAATGCAAGTAGAACAACATTAGCATCTAGCACATTTGCAAATAGCATTTGTATCACATTGTGTATCACCACCATCACTGGTGATACCTTCAAATTTATTCATCACATTTGCACGAATAGGCTACAAACATGATTTGCATTCCGAACAAGCTCTGCCAAATCTTTTTCTGTGGTTTTTAAGGACAGAGTAAAATTGGGGCACCAACATGGACGACAATGTCTACGTCAGGTATATCGAGGCCCATGCCTAGGGCAACTGTCACTATGAGGCATCTGATGTTACTATTTTTAGACTTGAATGTGTCATTGAAAATCATTATAACATTTTACATTTACATGTATAAAATATTTTCAACAGCCAGTTTAACTTTCATATTTTCTGTTTCCCCATTTCTTTGTGTCGTTTCACCTTTCCCCAGAACTTGTCATAAAAGATTAATATAAATATTATGAAAGATTAATGAAACTATTATAATCAATGATTTTTATGGTTGTGGAGTTGGGGGTTGTGCAGGTTAATTATAAGAAATTTATAATATATATATATATATATTTTTTAATTGAATAAAAAACCTAAAATAACTAATAACCAGTAATTATAGCTAAAAAAATAAATAATAATAAAACAAAAAAGAAGAGTAAAAATTAATAATAAATAATTAAATAAACCCCTTAAAATAACTAATGACCTGCAATGATAGAAAAAAAAGAAGAGAAAACCTTTGAAACGCATGTACATATGTAAGTAATGGCCTGTAATAATAATATTTTTAGAAAATGCTAAAGGAAATAATAATTTTTTAAAAAGTAAATAAATGAAGGCCTTAAAATAACCTGTACTGACAATCATTATTTTTTTAATAATAATAAAAAAGAATAATACACCCAAAAACTTTAATGTGATAATATTAATAATGCATATAAAGCAACCCACACAAAGCACATATATAGAAACACAAATAACAAAATAAATAATCAATTCCATTCAGTTCCGCAATATTTCTTTTTCATTGGGTGTACGTAAAATGCTTGATACGAATAATTCTCGTTCAGCAAAATTTTCATTCCACATTTTCGATGTGCCAGGATAAAAATAGTTTTCAAATGTAAAGTCTTCAAACATCTAATCCTGGAAAGGTTACCAAAGGTATTGTACTTAATATTGTTGTCTAAAATTTATTAAAATATGTTGTTGTACGTGTTGAAGTTCTTAAATAAAGCACATATGCCAGATTTTATTAAATTGTGATTGCAAATGGAAAATTCGATCCAATGGATAAACGTTACGGCACAGCAATAAACATCACAATAATAAATATCGTGCCGGAGACGTTTATCTTGATGAACTACAGTTTTGCCAGAATTCTTAAAACGGAAACCTCATGTAGGGCAATGACCCCAGTATTCAACCTCTTAAGAAAGAAAGGATTATAACATGTTCGTTTTATTGGCATTTGTTAATATTTGGTTTTCTTTGTACATACTTACTGGCAATATGCAGTATACGCCAATTAGATTATGTTTGAGTACCGCAAGGAACACTGGTATGCAGCATTCGACCAGATGACCCAGTGTTCGACCACTTTCTAATTAACTAATAAAACAAAACTTTGAAGTTTATTTTATAGTAAATGCAAGATATATCAAACAACTAAATCCAAAAATGTTGATTTTAACAACTGTAACATATTCATGCATTTACGCACACACGCTCATGCTTGTATGCACATTCACACACGCACACATACTTTCTGATAAACAGTCTCTTTAGTCCTATCTCAGTTTACATATAATGATATTAGACTGAAAGTAAAAAAAATATAATTGTGTAAGTCCTGACAAACAGCACCAAAAGACATAAAAGTAGTACATTTGTGGTTCTTGGAAGTTCCTCAGGCTTTTCTATTGGTCGAATACTGGGCAACCCTCTCTATCATATGTCATGATTTGATCACGTGGTCATGTGATCTAAATTTTAATGACTGAGGTCACATTGCATTGCCAGCTTTGTTTGATCATAAATAAAAACATTAAAGACATTTTCAAAGATTTCAAATTGATTAAAATTATTGCAAATGTTCACGGAATGTTGGATGGTGTAATAGCATGCAGTAAAAATGGCCGATGTTCATATTAACACTATAGCTGATGAATATATCAGGGCTTCTTGAATTTTTATAAAATCCACTAGCCATGGGATCAGTGATTTAAAAAATGTACTAGTCATGATTAAAAATTCACTAGCCTTACTTTACTTTAAGTTAATACAATTTTACTAAATAATAGTAATAATCAGATATGTCACATAAAGAGAGAGATACAGCTTAAAAACACTGACGTGGGGGGGTGGGGGGGTGGGGTTGGGGGGGCAGGATATTCATATTTATAAAATAGACTTAACTAAAACATTTGACCAAAAAATTCACTAGCCATAGGCATAGTAATGTTAGGTATTTACTAGCCCAACATTAAATGTCACTAGCCATGGGAGTGGGGCTACCATAATCTAGAAGCCCTGATATATACTTACCTTTTATTATCGTATATGTATTTCGTAAATGATGGAATAAATATTGTTTAAAATAAAACCAAAACATGTAGGCCTAAGGAATTGTTTTATTTCAACAGATGTTTCAACTTAATATGAAAAAAATATTAGATTAATGGACGTTATTTCAACAAAATTAAAATTAGGGTGAAACGACTCGGTTGACGTTTCGAATTGATCCTGGTCGAAACAACTCGGGCGAATTAATCATAAGGGCGAAACGACCTGTTGCCATTGTACTGATCAGTAATAATCAGGATTACTTTTCGCACCCTTGTTTTGGCTTCATGCACAATAAATATAACATCCGACGGTAATGTTTTGATATGATGTATATTTGACAAAAGATAAGTCAATCTTTTTAAACTTAAGCTTAATATTTTTTCCAGAATTGTGAAAAATAAAAACATACTGACCTGTAAACAGCATTGTCTGATCGTTATAGAATTTTGACAGGGGTCAAGGTTAATTAATTATTTGTTTTAATGAAAATAGTAAATTGTTTCAAGTAAATTTTATAACTGGATAAAATAGTAGTATTTGATAATAAAATGTTACAGTTCAAACCAAGTGTATGCTTTGGAAAGTTTCCAAATGAAAGCGGAACATGACTGAACACTATTGACCATGGACCATAGACATTTCAGCCAATTTTCCGGGGAAAGAATAAGTAATTTCTAACTTTTTATTTCTAGATCAGGGTCTATTTGAGGGCGAGGTGTGGTTCATTTGGATAGATCTTTATATAACAAATTCTCAATAATCATACAGTGTAGCTTTAAATAATGTTTTGTTATGTTCCAGAATATTTTATTTTCAAACTTTAATTTAAAGTACAAATATTTTACTGCATCCCTTGTTTTGTGAGGGGTTTTTTATTTTTATTTTTATTTTAACATCCTAAAGTTACTTTCATGTGGCATTTTAACATTTCAGTATGACTGTTATTTTTGTTCCTGCAAATTTGTAAGCTTTTTTATCGATAAAATCTTCTTGTAGTTGAGCTGATAACATGGACTCTTCATTTGGAAGGAAAAGTGAAAGACCAAAGAAGAAGAAGCGGTCATTCTCTCCTGATGGTGAGATTGGTGAATCAAGTACACAAGCAGTACACAAAAGAAGAAAGAAAAAGCATATCCTACCACCTGCTTATGGCGCAAATAGACCATATGATCGTCTGTCGAATGGTAAACTAATGGCTTAATCAGTGGTTATAAACTGCTTAATTGCCTAGTCTAGTACATACATGCAGCTCGATTAAAGTATTTGTTTCTGTGAGTTGTTCTCAAGACTTGTTATGACTGTCAGTATTAGTACAGGCCTCACTCCAGTGGTTGAAGCTAGCCAAAACTTCTGTCTCATCAACTTGACTTTGCCCGGTCAATAACATCAGTATCGGCTTGTAAAAACAGCGACCACTTGCATTTTACACAGTCTCGGATGAGTGGTGAAGAACATGAGAAATACATGTACCTATTCATAGAGAATAATTAAATGTTTTAAAGTATCTGAGCATTAAAAGTGACACTGGTGCCACAAAATTATGTTCATCTACCTCGAACCACACTGGTGTCTGATGTTATTACAAGCAAACCGACTGTTAAAACGTATAACTTTTTGTAATTGTTTATTTTGTATACTAGCATATCCAATATATTTAGTTTTTTAATTAAAATTAAATTTTCTCAAAGTACATTGGATATGCTAGTCACACACGAATAGACAGATCTATATTAAATGTAAAACCAGGATTTATTATTTATATATTTTGTTTTTTAATTTTCATCCTTGAGTGGAGGGTACATGCCCTTCCATCCCCAGTTCCTCCACTTTTTCATTTTATATTATTAAAGTAGTATGGTTCATGTACGTATATATAAATATTTGTTCTTACAATGTCTTATATTTTAATTATTTTTCATCTTTAAAGGGATGCCGTTTTGTTGTGACCTGTGTAAATCTCCTTACGTGTGCAATCCCCGGATGTCAAAGAGAGGTTCTCGGACAAACCGCAGCAAGCATCAGCCATGTCCTCGTATTAAAACCGATTCTATTACAGGACGCAAACTGACTCTTTGCAATGCTTGTGGTAAGAATCATTTCTGTAACTGGCTTTTTACATTTTCCTATATATTTGAAACAATGATTTATGGGGATATTTTGGTACTTTTTGTCTTGTAATAGAACACTTACTATACTTGTACATTTTACTGTGTTTTGTTAACGTATGTCTTGCAATATACTTGTACATTTTACTGTGTTTGTTAACGCATGTCTTGCAAGACAATATTAATATACTTGTACATTTTACTGTGTTTGTTAACGCATGTCTTGCAAGACAACACTAATATACTTGTACATTTTACTGTGTTTGTTAACGCATGTCTTGCAAGACAACACTAATATACTTGTACATTTTACTGTGTTTGTTAACGCATGTCTTGCAAGACAACACTAATATACTTGTACATTTTACTGTGTTTGTTAACGCATGTCTTGCAAGACAACACTAATATACTTGTACATTTTACTGTGTTTGTTAACGCATGTCTTGCAAGACAACACTAATATACTTGTACATTTTTCTGTATTTGCCATCTCAGGGTTTTTTTCCAAGATAAAACTAATGTACTTGAACATTATACTATGTTTGTTATATAGTGTCTTGCTAAAGAGCACAAATAAACTTGTACATTTACTATATTAATCTGTATTTCATTTTAAAGGATTGGCTTTAGATCGTCCAAAGCATGCAAAGAGAACACCTAAACCAACTTTGACTGAAGAGGATAAGAAGAAATACTTGGCTGAAGCCAAACGATTTGCAGCAACGTTGGCTAAAGATTTGAAAGAACCAGAAGGTAGTTAAGTCATTTGTTGTAAACAAACTACATAGCTGTTCATATTTGCCTCCCTTTAGTTTGTAGAAATCTATATATTAGAATGGAATTGCCATTTTATGTTATTAGAAATTGTAAACTGATGGCGAGTGTGTTCTGTATTGTGATTGGTTAATTACATTCTTTTTCCGGGATCAAATAGACAATAACACCCGGAAAGCTAATGACGTCATTAGAAAGTGACGTCATTAGCAATTGGAAAAGGCGAAGTTGACGATTCAAGGGTCTACAGTTAGATTGTAGCCAGGTATTTTTTTCAAGAAATACCAAATATACAGTTAGTTCTGTTGAAAAGCGATCCAGTTTACAATGGACATAACCATATGGAGTTTTTAGATTTGCGGGTGTTATTGTCTGTTTGATGCCCGCAAATGTTTCATTTTTTACCTCAGGCTAACACCTTCGGTCACAAATGACATTTGCGGGATCAAATAGACAATAACACCTGCCAATCTAAAAACTCCATATGGTTATCTCCCAAGTAATCATGTCATGAAAAAGTACAACACAAACATAAAAGAAATGTATTTCTGAACATGCAAAACAAAAAGTCCATTAATTGTTGTTGATACTAGATGTAGTACGTTAGCTTCACACCTTGTCATTTCTGTGGTGCTCTGCATAAGAGGTACAGGAAGTGTGAAATTACTACCAACTAACTTAAATGTCTAACTTCACTGGTTTGATTGTCAAAAACAAATGCAAACTGCTATTGTTTAATTGATGTGAGCTAAAAAATAAAATAAAACATTTTTGTAGTGTGATCTTTTAAAAGTTGCATTTGCCAGGCATATGAATAAAAATACACATTTTAGTGTATACTTGTCCCAATGCAATAATAACATGCCACATTATTTTCATGATTTACAGTATTTCTTGTGATATGTAATCCTGGTTTTGCCAGTATTTCAGAGAAGTTTTCTTTCTGTTTCAGTCGGAGATCTTTACTGCCCTACAATCAAACGAACACCATGCAAATGTCTACAAAGATACATTCTACGTGGCAGTAGGTTTTTGTTTTTAAGTATTGTTTTATTGGTGTATTAGTTTACCTAGTATGCTGGGTTTTTGGGATAACTGCAGTTAATGTCTTAATGTTTCAGGCTTGTCTTCTAGATTATTTCACAACATGGATACCTTAATCTTTTATTCTTTGAGAAATAAATGAGAACACAGTACCCTAATATCTCGATATAAATATCAAGCCATAGATTCAGACAATAGTTTTCATAGGTGGAAACTTATTTTTCTTTGTTTTGTACATGTTTTTGAATATTGCCAAATAAATCAATAAGTGTAAGAGGTTGTTACTTTGAGGTCCTAATATTTTATATCATAATTATGCTGTGTTTTGATACACAATTTGTTTTCATTTATCTAAAAAAAAATTCAGCAACAAAGGAAGCATGTGGTGTAAATGCTCGACTTTTGGTGAATCTTTTAATGGAGGCAAGACGCCTGGCTTCACTCAAGTCCTATGACATTAATCAAATGACCATGACTGGCAAGAGAGGCAAAAAGTATGTCATTGTTTTGTTTGTGTAGCAAAGGGTGACAGTAGTAATTAAAACCTGGTTATATAACTAGTGCAAGTTTTGTGATTTTTATGTCTAAACGTAGTTTCACACTGCCCACCACCCCAAGGCAGATTAGAAGGCAGATTAGAAGGCAGATTGATACATATACAGAACCTCACATACGTTGTTTTCGCTTCCTATTTATTGCACAAGTTTATTTTGCGCACGAATATATACCACAAGACGTGTCATACATGATGTCAGTAACAATAAAAAGGGAATTCCCCATTTACAAGTTCCGGTCCAGATTGCAATACGTGTGATACAAAAAACATTTATCACACAGTTTACTATAGTAAGATTGAATAAGTATGTAATAAATTAATATACCCTCCAGATATCTCCGATGCCTTTATTTCAGTTAAACAAGTGGTAATGCATATTCTTTTAAATGTAAGTTCTTGCATCATTGCTTACAGTCTAGAATTTTCTTCGATTCACAATATTGTATTAGGTGCTATTGTCAATTAAAGCAGAAATTAGCTAACGACATGAAGTGTCTGTATTTTGTTTTTTAATATCTTATGTTAACATTAGAAACAGTGAAACTAACATTCTTTATGCTGAAGGTATTCTTTGTTTTAGATATAGAAACATTGGTTTGGGAAATGGTCAGAAACGGTCGAAGCAGTTTGAACATTTTGTGATGACCAAGAGACATTATCTGCGTAATGAACTTGAACTCTGTGAGAGGGCAACACAAAAAGTTCTCTGCTATTCAAACAACTTTCTCCACAAGAAACTGAAAACAGAAGAGGTAAGCTTTGGCTAGCATCAGTTGCCACAATCACTATAGTTATTATTAATATTTCCAAACTTGCAAGGTTTCTAATATATAGTTATTAGTTCAAGCATGAAATATTGGAAAGTGCTTAATATTCTGTTTCCAACTCAGCTGAAACATTTCGGTTTAGATGTTTACCCATGTACTGTTATTAATTCCTAAATTTAAAAAAAATAAAAAATTCAGTCCTTTTGATGTTATTGAGCTTATTTAGTTTCTTAACAACCTTAGTAGGCTAGTACCATTGATGTCAAATAAGAATAGTATTTATAGCATTTAATCAATTACACTTCAGTGGAATTCAAACATCTAAAATCTTTTTTCATGCCTGTACCACCTAATTTTGTGTGAAGGAACATAGCACTGACCTTACCCAAATATATGAGAGTTGCTTCTATGGATGATTTCTTGTTTTATCCATTAGCATATTGGATAAGTTCATGTAAAAATATATTTATACCAAATAAATGTAATTACTTTTCAATTGCCATTTATGCAGAATCCATTTTATAATTAATAAACAACACTGTCTGTTTTTTGTGTTTTTTTATTATAAATTGCAGCGTGGCTGTCGGATTGAGCGAGTGCGAGGAAAGTGTGCTCTTGGACAGCTGATACCGTTGAAAGTATTATACAAACATCACTGCTGCATTGACAACTGTGTCAGGGTAAGACTGCCATACATAAATATCAACTAATATTCTCGACTAACTCAACATGAGAATTTCATTATCAATTATTTCAATTCCAAATCAAAACAGCATAATTACGTTTTCTGATTTGCTGTTGTATTGCGGTCATTTTACAGTTATAAGTATAATTTAATTGGCAACATTATCAAAGAAAAAGCTCAGTTTTGACACTAACACCGTGAACAGATGTTAGCAGATGGGAGGACACTGTGTACTCCTATTTAGATTATTATTTTTTTATGTTTTTTAAAAACGCCACAAACATTTAACACAAGAGACAAAGAAATCTTTTGTATTTTTGGACATTACAAACATGGATGATGATGAGATGAATGGTGAAGCCGCAGTATTTCCATTTTGGTATGGGACTACTTGACAGGTCCATGCTCCACGCTTGCTGTCAGTTGAGCTATCTCGGTATCACCCAAGCCCGGGTTACACGGAACCTGCAGTGCATGCCGGGTAATCATCCTCCATGTGGGGTCATACACTCGGGAGACACACCCATAATTGCACCCGTGAAGTGGGTGAAACTCGGTGTATGTGGCTTTAGACCTAGCCATTGAGCCTAGCGGTGCACTCACTCTGGGTTGGAGCCGGTACTGGCATGAAAAATCCCCCAATTTAGATTTTTTTTTGCTTTTAAACCAAATTAATATAGTTTTTTAACAAGAAATTTTATTTCTGTAAACAGATCTCATTAATATTCATGCTTGTTTATATCTGTATACTGTTGCTTATTTCCTAACAGTAAAGTTGTGTTGTTTTCTTTGTTTTTTTGTTCAGATGTCTCTGACACATTTACTGCTTCTTGAACAATGGCGTGAGCGGGCACAGACCGGTCAAGCTGAGGCACGTCGAGTTTTAGCAGAGATGCTTACACCTTCTGGTGAGTATATGTCTAGAGACAAAACTTATTGTGCATGTGGATTAATAAATACATTCTATTCATGACAAAAACCTCATACAGAAATGAAAGTACTTTCCGAATTTTGTGGTTTTCTGCCTAAGGATTTTAGAAGCTATCTTAGCTCTGCAATATTGTAAAACCAATCATAGGTTATGGCGAGTGTCACAGTTACGTCATAGCCAACAGCAGTTTTATGATATAAAGCAAACATAGCTTTAAAAATATGGGCCCTGGATTTCAATGCTACTTGAAAACTTTGATGAAATGATCAAAATATGCTATATTTTTCAAGACATTGCAAAGATATCTGAATTTTTGTGTCCATTGTCCTTTTAAATGTTGCTCATATATAAGAGAAATGTTTGTTGAAAACAACCTGTTGAATCTTCTGATACATTTTGCAGTGTATTATTTCAAGTATTTGATGTACGTACTCATTACTGTTTATGACAGCAGTAGTTTTAGGTAAACATTTAACCCACTAATCTAAGAATCGGGTCTCAATGTTACAAAACGTTTAAAGTTTATATTTAAGTCTTAGCAACATATGTTTTGGCAACACCATATAAATTGCATGCATACAGCAGATAAAACTTTACTAATTTGGGCTATATATTTTTATAACCACAAGCCATGTGGCTCTAATAAAAGAGAGGTGGTGTTAAAGTAGTTTTTTTCTCACTTTAGGAGGAATACGGCAAAACTGCTATAAGTTCATTTCCATGGTAACAGGATGCAGTCAGAGTACAGTGTGCAAGGTTAATGATCAGATGAAGGAAACGGGTGGTGAGAGGGAGCCACCTATCCATGGTCTTCGAAAGTATTGGTTAACCTGTACACTGAAGGGGAAAATGGCTCCAATGGACGGCAGCTTATGTGAGTCATATTTGTGTCAATCTATGGGCTCGTACATGGAAACATAAATTAGCCAGTAGTATAGATGTCCATTCGTGAAATTTGTAATTTATCTCATGTATATAGATAATACTAAACGAATTACATGTGAGACTGTTTATATTACGAGTGTATTTTTAATCGTACATTACAAGTAAAAATGAGTTATGTATGATTAAAAACACACGAGTTGTAATATAAACGGTCTCACGCGGGAACAAGTATAGTATTTTAGTTATTACACCGCACATCAATGAACAACAGTCACACAGAATGACTTCCAAAATAACTAAACAAGAGATGAAAATGCATGGATTAAAGACTGAGAAAATGACGTCGCTTTCCAAATGACGTCATTTAGCAAAATGATGTCATGTTGTGGCGACTTTATTTAGCTATTTATCAAGGAAACTTTGCATTCTTATGCCACACATCTATCAATGATGTTTACATCAACAATAGTATATACTACTCAAAAGAATTTAAGGGTCAGACGATATTTTCGACATTATTTTCTGAATGTCAATTATATTAGCTAGACCATAATGTCACGCATGGTATTGTTCCATTTTGATGAAAGTGGGTCTAAGCAACCCATAAATGAATTAAAATCCACTGTCATTGACACTGTCGACTAGTTTTAATGGCGAAAATATGCTTACATTTGCACGTAAATTAGGGCGAAAGCGAAAGGTCTGCTAAGTGCCCATAACTTGCTTTTTCACAAAGCGCTTCATTTGCACGCTTTGCACGTGTATTCCATGTTCCCAATGCTGAATTTCCGTATAATTGGAGCTTGCGTTCGTGTACGGTGCACACCCCAAATTCGACAATGGTACGACTTCAACTGACTATCGAAGATCGAGGAAGGGCTATTGCTTGGCTTCAGGATGGCAATATGCAAAGAAATGTTGCTCTGAGACTTTGTGTCAGTCAGAGTGTTGTTGGCCGACTGTGGCAACGGTACCAAGCGACGAATTCTGTTCGAAATCATCCACGTTCGGGAAGACCCCGAAGCACTACAAATAGAGAGGACCGCTACATCGCCAATATGGCTCTCCGTCAACGCACAGCCACTGCACGCCGATTACGTGACAATCTGCGGACTGTGACTGGAACTCGAGTGTCTGATCAAACCATATGCAATCGTCTGAGAGCCAATAATCTACGCTGCCGTCGCCAGGCTGTTCGACCACCACTCCTACCACGTCACAGAACGGCCAGACGTCACTGGTGCACGCTTCATCTGCGGTGGCAACATGTTCATTGGGGTCGAGTGATGTTCACTGATGAGTCCAGGTTTAGTCTCCAGTTCAACGACGGTCGAGTTCGTGTCTACAGACGTCCTGGGGAGCGCTTCGCTGACGTTAACGTTAGACAACTTTACCGGTTCGGTGGTGGCAGCGTCATGGTGTGGGGCGGCATCTCTATCCACCACAGGACCCCCCTCTATGTGGTGGATGGCAGTCTGAATGGAATCCGCTATCTGAATGAGATTATTCTGCCGTTGGTTCTCCCAGGCCTTCAGCAGATTGGCGGCGGGGCAGTTCTGCAGGATGACAATGCCAGACCCCACCGCGCCAGGGTGGTAACGGACTTTCTCAGACAACAAGGTATCGCCAGGATGGATTGGCCAGCATATTCGCCTGACTTGGCCCCAATAGAGCACACCTGGGACGAATTAGGCAGGAGAGTTCGGGATAACCATGCCCCTCCGGCCAACCTTCATGATCTGGGTCAACTTCTTATGGCAGAGTGGCAGGCCATTCCCCAAGAGTTCTTCAGATGTCTGATCAGCAGCATGAGGCAACGATGTGTCGAGTGTATTCGCGCCAGGGGTGGATTCACACACTATTAAACGAATGTTCTAATGTGTAAAATCCATGTTTGACAACCTTCAACTTTGACAGCATGTCATGTGACTTTCTTGTATACAGTGACGTTTATTTGTGGGTTTTTGTAAATATGGAACAATAAATAAAAAAATTGGTGTAGTTTACATCATCAATCTAATACACTCTGAAACTTATTTGGATATAAATTTTTGACCCTTAAATTCTTTTGAGTAGTATATAAACATATTCAAGGCTAAACTAAATTATTAAAATATGTATTTTGTTAAATTATAAGAATTGACAGGAAGTATTTTTCCAATTTAAAAATATGAATCGAAAGAACCATGTGCACACTTTCCGCAAAACATCTGTTCAGAGTTGTACTGTGTGACACCGTTGCTCACATGATCGAAGGTCATGACCTCTCAAAGGATGTATTCCACAATGCGAAGAGACGATAAATATCACATGGGTATCTCTTCCACTGCAGCGTAATAAAGATGTGTCCAATGGGTGTTAGCTCATGTGTTGTTATAAAAATGCAGCTGGATGTTCAAAGCAGATGGCTGTGTAAAGCAGCTTGCCAAACAATGTAATTAATCTGTAAAAGGTTACTGGTGGGAAAATTACTGCAGCCGATGTAATTTTTCAAGTGCCGTCTTATTTGACAAACCTGATTATGTGAGTGCTGTGAAAAATAAGATAGGCCAGTGAATGCTCACTCATACTTTGTGAAAAAAAATTCTGAAGTTGAAATGTTGATGACGGGGAGTGTACTTTTATTATTTATGGTGTGCATTTTATACATGCATTTTAGGGGCGGGACGTATCCCAGTGGTAAAGCACCCACTCAATGTGCAGTCGGTCTGGGATCGATCCCCGTCAGTGGGCCCATTAGACTATTTCTTGTTCCAGCCAGTGCACCATGACTGGTAAATCAAAGGCCGTGGTATGTACTACCCTATTTGTGCGATGGTGCATATAAAAGATCCCTTGCTAATCGAAGAGAGTAGCCCATGAAGTGACGACAGCGGGTTTCCTCTCTCAATATCTGTGTGGTCCTTAACCATATGTCTGATGCTATATAACCGTAAATAAAATGTGTTGTTGCATCGGTAAATAAAATATTTCCTTTCCTTTCCTTTCCTTTTATACATGCATTTTAAACAAGCTATGTATTCTGATAACTGTGTACTGTTTCTGGTATTGGTAACGAACATGTTTCTTACAGTGTAATATGTGATTTTTTTGTAACCTTGTTCTTGCCTCTGTTTCAGCCACTACCGGACACATGGAGCAACCTGACACCCCCACGTCTACAGTGAGTCAGTCGACTGATCAGTCGAATCAGGAGGCCGAGGTCACTTCAACAACAAGTTGCCCAGATCAGGCGACAAACTGTGCAGAATTGAATACATCCTCGCTAAATGTAAGTGTCTACTTTGGGTCAGCTGAACTAGTAAAAAAGAGTCCTGAAATGTCTTATTACCTAGGCATTCCTGTCCTGAGTCAGGCCACCGATCTTATCGGAGGTTGGACTCGGGGATGGACATGTTCAAAACCCTAGTGGTATATGAGCATGTTAAACTAGTTATCTATCTATTACATAGGCCTGATGGTCAAAAGCGGCCTCATTTAGATATTCATTGATTGTTATGGTTTTTTATTATGACATGGGATGACCTGAGATGAGGGAATTGGTATAGGGTTTTATCAACCTCTGACAGGGTCCCAGGGTTTTTATTATCATTGACAGTAGTAGGTCTTTTGAGAAACTTAGGTAGTTATATCTACTGAGTAGTTATGTTTGTAATTGTAAGTTTTGAAAAGTTGGCAGCAGTAGCAATCAAAAATGCTTGCAAAGGCACCTACTAATGAATATTTTGAGTCTATATCTTTCCATAACTGTTTTTCAAAGAGAACAATTTAAACAAATTAAAACAAATAAATGGAATAGATTTAGAGGATAACTACATGTATGTTGTATTTGACCATTTGCAGACATTCATGTTGGTTTTGCCGTCACAAATTGAGTTTTACTGGTGACGGTAAAACGGATATTTGCGACCTATAAAATCAGCATGAACATCTACAAATGGTCAAATACAACATACATGTAGTTACCCCCATTCTAATTCAATAAATTCATTTTCTTTTTAAAAATTGTTTAAATAATTTTTTTCAGAATGAAGACAGCATTAACAAAAACCTGGTCGCTACTATTGTGTTTCAAGTTGTCCGGCTTATAAAATAATTATAGTGCAAGCAAATTAAAAAAATAAGTTTTTACGTGTAATACAACTGCTACTCCTAATATTGTTTTTTGTATTTTATTGTTTTATATAATTATATCAACCATTATTACCGATTTCACTTATTCCGAATACTCATCACAACTGGTGCTTGATAACGATTCATAATTGTTGTCGTTACTTACTTCCTCATTCCTGTCAGTGTCACACACATGACTTCACATAAATGTTTATAAACAGCATTTACATCATAAAATTTAGAGGAGCGTGCATTTTGCTTCAGAAAAAGATTTATCATTTGTATTTTAAAAGTAAGTACATGTACATCTAACTAAACAGCAAGAAGTAACATATGAATATGTAAATAGGCTCTTGGGGAATCCGCAAATGGATTTGATTAGCCAATTTTGTGTCATCTGCAGAGTGAATTAGAATTTAGTTTATTCCTCAATCTTTGGCATCCATTATGTTTCATCATTTGCCTGAGGTGTTGTGTCAAAGGGGCCAACCACCATCAGTGGACTATTTTCTGATTGGGTTTTTCCCATCCCAACCAGTGCACTGTAGTATGTACTATCCTTGCTGCTAATGTAGCAGTTTCCTCTAAAGACTATATGTCAAAAATTACCAAATGTATGACATCCAATAGCTGAAAAAAAAGAAAAAAATTCAACGTGCTCTAGTGGTGTCCTTAAATAAAGTAAACTTTTAACTTTTTATTATATTTCAGTCTGAAGTGCAACGAGAGAAGTTGCTACAACTACAGCAGCAACTGTTGCAACAGCAGAAGAACATACAGGAGCAGCAGCGCATTGTCCAGGCACAGCTGCTGCAGCACACACTGGTTCAGCAAATGACCAAGTCGGACGACTCTCCACAGGCATCATCTGAGCACTTACCCAGACCAGATGGGTCATCGGGTGTTCTACTTCAACAGCTGGCAAGCCCAGATGACTCTCACCCAAGACGGCTGTCTGATCCAGATCAGTGTCAACAGGCCCACACTCGTCAGATGTCTACAGCGGACCAGTCTCCAGAAACTGCGTTCCAGCTAAACTCTACGCCAGATGGGTCACAGCCGATTCTGCAGCAGCAGATAACTAAGCCAGCTGGATTACTAAATCATCCACCGTCTCAGACGGATGGACCACGGCCAGCTTTATATGAGTTGACGCCGACACAAGATGGGTCACAGTGTGTTCTTCTGCAGCAGATGGTGAAGCCCGATGGATCGCAGCCGTTCATAATGCAGCAGTTCCCTAAAGAGATATCACCTCAACAGGCGTTGCCTCAGATTGTGTCTGCACAAGTTGCTGTTCCCGACACTTCAAAACCAGATGGATCTTTTCAAGGATTTCTTCAGCAGTTTTCTTCAGCGGATCCATCGCACCAGCAGCTTCTTCAGTCAGTTCCTGTTTCTGGTGGACCTCATCAGGTCTTATTTCAACAGTTAACCAGATCTCAACAGGTTCCGATTGCTCAGATGCCCAAATCAAATGAATCAGTTCAGTTCACACTGTGTGGATCACAGCAGGTTCTTCCTCCACAAATACAGGCTAATCCAGCTTTGTATCAACAATCACCAAACACCTTCCAGGTAATTCTTCTGTGATTAAAATAATTTGTGCACAATAAGAAGTTAAAATCAACTTCATATATTAATTTTTATTACCCATATGGTTTACAATAAACAGTTACATAAATATCTTATTTTCTCATGTTATCTTTATGGCATGGGTCATAACAATACCTATTAAAACTGTTATTGCATACTTATAATGTTACAAGTCACTTTTGAAGCTGCAAGCTTGCAGCACTTGTGGTTTTAGAAATTACTATAATTATATTCAGCTTCATTGTAATTAACATCACTGAATGTTATTGACATCAATTGTTAAGCGATCACAGTCATGTTTAACGTTTGTTATAAATCAGTTTGTGGATAATAAATAAACTATATAGGGTGTATACTACCAAATCAAATCCCATAGACAACAATAGTAACCTATGTGGTTAAAACTTCTACCTGCAGCATATAAATCGACATAAATGCCACAGATATAAATACTACCACCCCTCACCCTTGAAAGTGAATCAGAAAAAATTGGGGGTCAAGCTGCTCATTTCTGAGATAACTGGTAGCATCTATGACCACCCTAGTTCCACACAAAATTTAGGTACTTTTTCTCACAGGTACCCCATACATGTTTCAAGACAAGGCTACTTGACACAGTGGTACTAGATGAAATAAAATTGCCTACATTTTTTGCCCAGATAAAACTTCTTTTTTTTTAACAACCAACACACCAATTTATCACCAATCACAGGACTTGCGGTGTTCACTTCTCTATTAAAAGTTGTGTGCACCTCGAACTTTGACCCAGCCGGAAGTTATTTGGTTTAGTACTACCTATAACATTTGTGGGAGTGCTATATATAATTTATGAAATTCATTTGGGAATTGTTTTATACCACTTACTCTTGCTCGGGGAATAAAATAATTCCCAAACTCGTTTCATAAATTCCGTATAGCACTCCCACTCATGCAATAATCTATATATCTTTATTAAATCACAGAAGAATATATATTTGTTGGTTCATTTCTCAAACACGTTTATTTAGTGGTTGTGGTCTGCATGACAACTTACATTCCTACAGTAAATCTGAAAAAGTATATTGATCTGGTCAAAAGATTAAGATATTTTGAAATTGTTATAACTAATTTTTCCAGTTTTTGCTTCATATATCCTCACTAAAAATTGCTGTTAAATTCTTCAGTTTCTCTTATTTTGATAATAGAATTGAAAATATTTCATTAAGCTGTGGCACATGATTAAATCATTTAAGTTTCTTTACTCTAGTTAGAAAATCAGTGTATTTTCATCCTAAGATGTTTCGTCTTATCTAATTTTATGCCTGGATTTTGCAGGGTGTAACAAGTGGCCATTGGACAGAGAAGCATCATCTGGCAACCAGCCAAACCATTTCTGCTCTTCATAATATCAAACAAAGTGATCCACATCACGTCACAAGAGATAGATCAGGAATGGCACACGGCAGTGGACTCCAACCAGCTATAGCACATCAACATACAAATATCAGTCTACAAAAACCTTCACAAGTTCAGCCTCAACTTAGTGTTCCTCTTCGACATGTGTCTCCAGCTGGGAGAACAGACCGGCAGACGCAGTCTTCATCCTCTAATTCAAATCAGCCTAGAGAGTCAGATGGAAGCCAAGCAAACATTGCAGCTGTACCTTTAATGATTTTACACAGGGGGACACAAAATCAACAAATTCAGTTTCCTATTGTATCGGCACCTGCTGTTGTGGTGTTAGAAAATGAGAAATTAGCAGCGAACATTAAAAATCCTACATTGTCAGCCAGTGAGAAAGATAAAACGAATCTAAAGAATAACTCTGCTACTCCATTCCTGTTTCGTCAAAGCAGAAATCAAGGAGTTAGAGTTGTCACTCCTGTTATCCCAGAAAGTTTTCAAGTTCATATTCTTCCTCCCAGTCAGGTGTTCAAAGAAACTCAGAGGTCTTCCGTCAGTTTAAATAGTGAGTCCGAAATTGGCTCTAAAAGAACGGTTATGTCAACCATGCTTATTCAGAACATGGCTGACAATCCGTGTCCTCCAGAAATACCTGGTCCTCCAGCCACTCCAGTATCTTATGCTACCAGGGACAAACCATTAATATTTAACCATCCCGAGCCAGTGCAGCAAAATTCTCTACCGTTTGTTGCATTCAACCCAGCTTCGGTTTCTTCCTCTGGTGCAAGGATTCAGATTCTGAGTCCTGTGAACCTGCAACAGATTCAGGAGATGATCAGTCAGGGGAAGGTGCAGCAGAATTGTTCACCGTCTGGTGTTCATGATACAAATATGTTAAATTCTGTTGTTTCACATGTACAACAGCAGAATCAAAGACAGAAAAGGCAGATTGATGATTCTTCGGCAGTGGTGCATCAGTCCAGAAATATGGTTAATACTGCTGCAGTAAAACATCCAGTGGGTTTTGCACTTCCTGGCCAGAGTTCTAACAGATTGGCAATTTCATCATCAAAACCCTGTACAACCTCAAGCGTACACCACACTGACAAAGTTTCTCAAACTGAAAAGATGCTGCCCGAAATTCCGTCTTCAGGACTGTATAGTTCATCACACAGTACCGTGCCCATGACTGTTATAAGCAACCAGCCCAAGACTAGCAATGCAAAACCTAACAGGTCACAGAATGCTCACAACACTTTTCAAACAATGGCTGCATCAAATACCAATTCAGCTGATCAAAAAATACCACAGCAGGCACAAGGGAATACATCTGAAAATATAAATCATCCAATGCTTGTTGAGCCAACGTCATTTGTACATATTGACTCCAAACTTGGAAGACAACATTTACAGTACAGCCTTGAGCCCACCATAAATAGTCCATTATTCTTACAGCCTACTTCGCCAGTGATGGAATCCTTGAATAATAGACAAATTCAACATTTTCTTTCGAATGATGACTTGTCAAGACCCATCTCTGCAAGAACTCTCGACTTTGACTTCAGCTGTTCACCTTTAACTGTGTCTGACCGTGACAGCATATTAAGCCGCAGTAGAAACAGCAGCGGGGAGTCCATAGAGCCAACAATATCCTTGGACACGTCATCTCTTCCTAGAGAACTGCTGCAGCTTTTTATTCAGCAAGGAATCCCATTTACCATATCTAATGGTCAACAAACTTAGGGATGTTTCACTTACCTATGAATGGTAGACACTGTATGTGATTACCTCAGACGGCATTCATAACTTAGGGATGTTTCACTTACCTATGAATGGTAGACACTGTATGTGATTACCTCAGACGGCATTCATAACTGAGAAGTGATCACTCATTGGTGTGAGGTACCATATTAATGGGCTCTTTAGTTCATACTGACCACTGACTTTGTCATTACTAACCACAATGTCATCATCATTTGGTACACATACATTATGACAATGTATTTAAAAGATTTTGCATTTACACATCTCAAATTCGTAATAAAAAGTTATTTCAATACATTTCTTAATAACTATTCTTTTAAACATTATACATTGAACTGTTGTTTTAAAAACGTTTTCTGAAAGTGAATGAAAACTAAAAACGGTGTGTAAAGTGGGTTACAAGTCTTTATGTGTTTATAGAAAAGGGGTTTTAGAAATAATTTTTAAAAAGCTTGTTACATGTTTTCACGTTTATGCCTCTCGTGAAATAATTTTTATTTGTCAAAACTCAAGACAAATGAAATAATAACCGGTAACTATGTATTATCATCTGTATATGTTGTCACCATGACTGGTATATCAAAGGCCATGGTATGTAGTACCCTGTCTGTGGGATGGTGCATACAAAAGATCCCTTGCTGCTAATCGAAAAGAGTAGACCATGATGTGGCAACAGCGGGTTCCCTCTCTCAGTATCTGTGTGATCCTTAATGTATGTCTGACGCCATATAACTGTAAATAAAATGTGTTGAGTGTGTCGTTAAATAAAATATTTCTTTCTTTCTTTATATGTTGTCAAGGCAGGCCTCAAGATTTCAGATTTTATGGGAACACTGTTTTGGTTCTGATCCCTTTTATCATTGGAAGCCATTGGTGGAAGCCATTGGTAACTGTTTTTTTGGTAATCATGCATTGTTTCATGAAGTTGGGTAATGAACTATCAGTTCTGTGATTTTTTCAGGCTACCTGAAACAGTTTTTTAGATGAAATTCAGGAAAGAAGACATTTTGAAGAAGAACATTGGAATTTCATATCTTTTGTTACTCTAAAGTCTAATGGTTTGCTGTGGTGGCTTTTAGCCTCAGCCTTTATGCCTTTGTTACCTTCTAGCAGAGACAATGCAATATGGCGTCAGACATAATTATGGTTAAGGACCACACAGATTTTGAGAGGAAACCTGCTATCGCCACTTCATGGGCGACTCTTTACGATTAGCATCAAGGGATCTTTTATTTGTGCTCCCCACAGGCAGGATAGCACAAACCATGGCTTTTGTTGAACCAGTTATGGATCACTGGTCGGTGCAAGTGGTTTACACCTACCCATTGAGCCTTGCGGAGCACTCACTCAGGGTTTGGAGTCGGTATCTGGATTAAAAATCCCATGCCTTGACTGGGATCTGAACCCAGTACCTACCAGCCTGTAGACCGATGGCCTAACCACGACGCCACCGAGGCCGGTCGCAATAGTTAGAAGGCATTTGTATTGGAATTAGAGGAGGGAGTTAGTTCTGTTGGTAGAATGCTAGCCAGTGGTACTTGGTATATCAAAGGCCATGGCGTGTGCTCCACCTATGAAGAAGTGCATATGAAAGCCCTTGTTACTAATGCAAAATGTGGCAGGGTTTCTGTGTCATAATTACCAAATTACTGACGGTCAATAGCTGATAATTAACGTGCTGTAGTGGTGGTGTTAAACAAACCAAACCATTTTAATTTCAGATGAACTACATGAATGCCCATAAGTAACAATTTTGTGTGTTAATAATATTGATAAAATATTGCACATCATTCAGCAAAAACGTTTGATTTTGAAATGCAATGTTGATTAAATCAATAACTGAAAAAATTATACCCACGAATTTACATGACACTGTATAATAAATCAGCTGTCAAAACTAATATTAATACGATATCTACGAACATACTTGTATACATGTTATGGTTGTTATATATCGCCAACAAAGCACTGCACTATCAGTTACAAATTTCCATTTGTCAGTATTCTGACTCGATATTTAAACATGGGTTGGTAATTAGGAATACGAGTATTTATTTTCATTAACCACATGGTAACATTCACGTTTCCAATGCTACGTTAATGCTATGTTTGTATGTGTATACCAATACATGTAGGCGTAATACTTGGTCAATGACATATTGTTTGGACACATCCAAATGGGTTTTGTTTGTTGTTGTTTTTTTGGTGGGTTTTTTTTTTGGGGGGGGGAGGGCGAATGCACGCTATTGACATCACAAATGTACGATCGATGTACCAAAAATCAAATGTTTGGGTTTTAAAAAAAAAACAAAAAAAACCCGGTAGATATTTAGGTTTTGGGGGTAGAAATATATTTGTGCTTACATCTGTAATGAAAAAAAATCTGATGCAAATGAAAGGAAATGTCATTGGTGTAGCCAGGGTTTTATATTGGGGGTGGAGAGGTAAACATATTGTGAATGTATTAATTTATAGTTTCAATAAATATGTGTATTTGAACCATTTCACATATCAATGAACTGCACCAGAAGTATTGCAATGAGCTAGCTATCAACAATGTTCATCACAGGCAAAACATTTTTTTTAAAGAAAAAAAAAATAGAGCCTTGGAAACATCATCAGATATATATATATATGCTAGTAGAATTATTTTAAAACAGTCAAGAGATGCTGAAAAATATGTATTCTGATGAAAATATTTTTAAAATGTCACGTTAGTTGAACGTTGTTTGAGAAAAGATCGTTAGCGTCTGTTTGTGCATTATCATTTAAAAACATTCCTGTGATAAATTATTCACAAAGAAATCAATGATTCGGCATTAATCTAGCCGTAAGTATTCCCCTGAACTTAGACCAGCCATTACTGTTGAATTGTAACCACTTGTTCGTTTGTTTTCGGTAACAGTACGTCTTGTAGTCCAAGCTCCAAAACCCATTTTTGAGGTACATGTATACCTGACATGGAAAGCTGCAGAAGGTTTCTATGCATTTTTTAATACAATGTCCTCACCTGAAACTATTCAGGTTGGGGGTACTAAATTTTGACCTGGGCATGTTACGTTTTTCACTATTATTGTTACGGTATTGTGGGTAAATGTATAGCTATTTTAATCAAATGCAATTTAGTATTCTGTAATCTAAACTGATTAAACTCTAAACCAGAAGTAATATAAATAATTAAATAATAAGACCAACCATGTAACACAAATTCATAGCATAAAAAACGTTTAAATTGCAATCCAGGAACCACATATCCCCAAACCGTAAACCCCCCCCCCCCCCCACCCCCACCCCCCATTTATATTTCAACAATAAACTGACATAAACACCTTCAGTAGCCTCACCTCCTACAGAATGACGAGGATATAATCGTAATCAGTGCCTATAAACAATATGGCCTACGATGGGGAATTACCGACTTAAAATGGTGTAGGCCTACAACAACTATACCAACTTCTCTCTCACTAAACACTAACAATTAACCGTTACCCTACTTATCCCTGTCCCGAGTCAGACCCCCGATCCCCGGACTCTGGATAGGCGTGTTCGAAACCCTAGTGGTATATGGACACGTTAAACCAGTTACTAAGCTAAGCTAAGTTACCCTACTGTATTTCACAAACAGCCTATATAGGATATCATATTTGAACATTAATTAAATATAAAGTCTGGTCTCTATAAAATATGTAGCAGGTCTGCTACAGACGCAAATTGACGGGAACCATGAAATGTTTTTGGTTTGTATCGATCTGTGTAGGTCGGCCATGCATATTGAAACCAGGCTTAAGCACACCTTTCATGAAGCAATCGTCATGAACAACACATTCCATGATGTTCTGAATGTTTTCTTGCCTTCTTCACTGGCTATATGTCAGGTGGTTAGCTGTCGCAGGGCTTCTTAGAAAATAGCACCCCGCAACTGCGACATTCGTGGATATGCATAATTGTATGATGGTTAATACTATATGTATGCGTACATATAAAATGGGTTTTGTACACACAAAAAATGCAATTGTACACATAAAATTTCTATAACTACACATGGTGACAAATTGGGGTTGGCAGGTCTGCTTCGAGAATGTTCATAAAAATCCACAAGCCATGGGATCAGTGATTTTTAAAATTTACTAGCCATGATTAAAAATTCACTAGCCTTACTTTAATAAATACAATTTTACTAATAGAAATAATCACATACAGGTATGTCACGCTAATCGAAGCAAGTCCAAGGCGGACCCAATACATTGTAAAAACCCATACATTTGCTACGTCCAATTCAGACTGCGAAGTGAGGTGAAATGTGCCGCTGAAATTAAATTATAAAATTTCTTCACGATCATGATGACGTCATGGGGCGTGGTACAAGGTAGTTAACCTCATCCATCACTCGAGATTCGTCTAGTTAGACCACGGTTATTGCAGCCGTTGAGTGACGGGTGTAATAGATCTCGGGCTACGCCCTCGATCATTACACCCGTCACTCATTGGCTGCAATAACTAGTCTTAACTAGACGAATCTCTCGTAAAAGGATGATGTAACTATAATTTGTAAAATTGTGATTTGATCTTTCTCCTTCGTACGTATACCGGGTAGTTTGATTAGATACCCGGTATTCATTGATACCTATAGATATCCTATGCTGATGCGCGTTCTGGCCATGTATGTTAAATATACTGACACACAATGAAAACGACAAACTATTAATGAATTGATGGATAATGTAATATGACATTAATGACTGGTATTCATGAGATACACTCACATGGAAACATGGCCAGTTATCATCAGTAATCGAGTTGCATTCGTAATCGAAAAGTTCAACCCCCCTCTCCCCCATATCAAGGTCAGTATCTGGTGTGACACCATTTGCTCGTGAGCATGCGTGAAGACGACGGGGAAAGGATTGGCACAAACATCTCAAATAAGCCACAGGAATGTTCCTCCACTCATCCTGCAACGCCTGTGCAAGCTTAGCGACGTTACGCGGTGGTCGCTGGCGGTGACGTATACGACGTCCTAACTCACCCTACATGTGTTCAATTGGGTTCAAATCCGGTGAAACGGCGGGCCAGTCCATAACAGCGATACCGGCTTGTTGCAGGAATGCCTGGGTAATTCTTGCAGTATGTGGACGGGCATTATCTTGTTGAAACAGAAGGGGACCTCCTGGTCTTCGGTGACGGCGCAAAAGTGACAGCAGAACTGGTCTTAGAATAACGTCAACATAACGCTGGGCTGTAAGGGCATCGTGGACAAAGTTGAGATCACTCCTGAAATCACATTTGATTGCCCCCCCCCCCCCCCCCCCATACCATCAGACAACCGCCGCCAAACCGATCACGTTCCCTCACACATCCGTCAGCGTACCGTTCATGGAGTCTCCTGTACACACGTGCTCTTCCATCGGCAAAGGAGACAGAGCCAACGGGACTGGACTGCAAACTGTAGTCTCGCAGCACGATGTCGCGGTGTCATGATGTTACCGTTGTACGGGCGTCTGCATCCAGCCGTTCTGAGTCGACGGATGACCGTCATCGGATGGATATGCCTTCCATGACGTCCTATCGTGTTGCTGGCTGTCATCGTCGCAGTTCTGAAGCGGTCACGGAGGTGGTGTCGTCGAATCTGCCGATCTTGGCGTGGGGTCGTAACGGGATGTTGAGCAGGTCGAGGTCGATCACGGACACTCCCGGTCTGTTGATGACGTTCAACAAGTCGTCCAATAGTTGATGGATGGACTCTGAAGGTCCTGGCAACTTGGCTTTGCGAAGTCCCTCCTTGAACCATGCCCAACGCTCGCTCCCTTTGTTCTTCTCCGAGTCGTGGCATTTTTAATGTGACGAGGAATATGACACCGTTACGTGACTTTTATGTGTCCACATACTGGCATTTCACGTGCATTGCATGCAGCATGATTGAGCATGTAGTGAACGTCTTTCACACCATTTTGTGTGTTTCTGCTATTGTATGTGTAACGAGAACAAAACCAGGATTAAAACCCAGACAAAAATACGAATCAATGGCTTCCTCTCATAGTGTTATTTTAAGTCCAATAAATATATTTTTCATTAACCACAACAAAATATTGAAAAATATCTGTTTTGCGTTTTCATTATGTGTCAGTATATATATATATATATATGTATTGTCCTATTGTAATGTGTTCACGTGTTGTTATATAAATTCATCCGAATTCGTTAGTTGGCAGTTCAAAGCGCGTTGGGCGGACGTAGCCCAGTGGTAGAGCGCTCGCCTGATGGAACGGACATTTATTCATTCATTCATTCCAACTTATTTCCGTGCTTACATCCAATTAAGGTTCAAGCACGCTGTCCTGGGTACACACCTCAGCTATTTGGGCTGTCTGTCCAGGACAATGGGTTAGTTGTTAGTTGTTAGTGAGAGAGAAGAGGGTGTAGTGGTCTTACACCTACCAACTGAGTTGTTAAAACTCACTCTGGGTGGGAGCCGGTACCGGGCTGCGAACACTGTACCTACCATCCTTATGTCCGATGGCTCAACCACAACACCACCGAGGCCGGTGCAGGACTATTAATTGTTACTTTATCAAAATAGTGAGAGATAATCCACTGTCGCTACATATACTGCTCTCATCAGTCAGTAATGTTTAACGAGTGTATTTAATCTTAAGCTACATGATAGCCCGTGGTACAGCACTCGCTTGATGCGCGGTCGATCTAGGATCGATTCCCGTCGGTGGGCCCATTGGGCTATTTCTCGTTCCAGCCAGTGCTCCATAACTGGTGTAACAAAGGCCGTGGTATGTACTATCCTGTCTGTGGGATGATGCATATGAAAGATCCCTTGTTGCTAATCGAAAAGAGTAGTCCATGAAGTGGCGACAGCGGGTTTCCTCTCTCAATATCTGTGTGGTCCTTAACCATATGTCCGACGCCATATAACCGTAAATAAAATGTGTTGAGTGCGTCGTTAAATAAAACATGTTCTTCCTTAAACGGACCGCTATTCAGTTAACACAACCGTTAAACGGAAGGAGTGGTCGATAGCAATAATCCGTGAGTTTTACCCCCACTTTCCAATGCGGCTTCCCATAAAGTATTCATATTTCTATAACATGTTCTTTGTCACAAGAACACATCGAACGTCTATCACCTGCTTGTTTTTTCTTCAAAGTTTACTTTATTCTAGATATAAATCAGCAAAGCAGTATACTTTCTGCCGAAATGTTTGCAAACCACCTCAAATTTAACACCGATGGTGTTCAGATTGAATAAAGTTCTGTTCTGTTCTGTTCTGTTCTGCTTTGGGCTCTTTAGGAAAATAAGAGTCCGATGGTGCCAAACGAGTTTTGTTTAAAAAATGTCTAACATAACTCCACCAGTTATTATCTGAAGAGTTGGCATGGAAACTTACTTATATGTGTAAATTGTTATCGATTTAAATCAATTCAATGATGGCTAATATGATCAAATAAGTTTTACAATCCAAGATGGTTGCTATATTGCTCAACATTCAAAATGGCCGCCAAAATGGTGAAATTTTCTGATGGGTTAACCAAATTCGTGTTAAATCACGTCAATATCTTTACTTTGTATATTTATTTCCAGCGTTCTGCCCACGCTGGTCGGCACTGGTCGGCCTTAGCTAGCCCGAGTACTCTGACTGTAAGAAAGCTAGACGGACATTTGGACATAAATACGCTCTCATTACAGTCAGAGACCAAGCTATGTATTTTTTTGGCAATTGCCGACAACCAAAAAGTTGGCAAAGATTTCCGCTCTAATATCACAACAATCCTATGTTTGACGTCAAATACCTTTACATTGATCATTTTCGAGTTGATTGATTAAAAGAAATTCAGATATTAATCACTAATACACACACTACAGAAAGAAACCCGATAGCACCCACATTCAGCTAAGCTTCTAAGCAGAATTCTAAGTTCGCCGACCTATATCGTGACGATGCGTCACATGATCGCCCACTCAGCCATTCCGTCTTTCAGGGGCCGTCTCAAAACGACAAGTGCCCGACAATCACCAAAAAAAGTTTGTTTTGTGTAACGACACCACTACAGCATATTGATTCATTAATCATCGGCTATCAAATCATCGGATGTCAAATATTTGGTAATTTTATCACTGTGTTAGAGAGGAAACCATTAGCCAACTCTTCCATATTGTACCGTCGCTTGGTATGAGACGGCCCCTGTAACTGTTGCACAAGGCGGAATCGCCCAGTGGGCGATCACGTGATCTACATCACGAAATAGGTCACCGAGCTTTGTAATTCTTGCGACGGAGTGTCACGAAGTGTAGCTGAATGTGGGTGCTGTCGGATTTCTATCTGTAGTATGTGTATTAGTGATTAATATGTGGATTTTTTTAAATCAGTTAACTCGAAAATGATCGATGTAAAGGTATTTGAGCGGAAATCTTTGCCAACTTTTTGGTTGTCGGGAATTGCCAAAAAAAATACATAGCTTGGTCTCTGACTGTAATGAGAGCGTATAATTTATGTCCAAATGTCCGTCTAGCTCTCTTACAGTCAGAGTACTCGGGCTAGGTCTTAGCCAGCACTCAGACATGCCCGACCACCACTAAGCTCAAGCAGTGCTTTTTCCGACCACCACTACTTTTATGACCAGGCATTAAATAATTCTTTATTTTCACCATGAAACAGTTTAAAACAATTGTGACGTACTTTCCGCAACTTTAAACAAAAACGCGTCATAACCGGCTATGCCACGTGCGTTACATTTACTGTAGTATGTCAAACGGCTGCGAGTGACGCTGCAATCACCTGCTATTCCATGCGCATGCGCTGATCCAGCTGAAATAAAACATGAAACGATCTCATGAACAAGTGGGCATACACACTTCTGTACTACTCTCGAACAATGAAGTTGTGTTCCGAGAACGTGGCGATCCCCCCCCCCCCCCCCCCACCCCACCATATGGGCTGTACTGCGTACGTTTGCGCCTTTGTCCAAGTACCGCATTGAGCACAATGGTGATTCAGCAACTATCACGCTACTCTCTCTCTCTCTCATTTTCATATATCATTATATACTTTCATTTGCTCTAGATACTTGTTAAAATCCAGGTCCTTGTGAATATATTATTTTAATTAAGTCTGCCTATAAAGTAGTAAATACATTGTGTGTGTATAAATTATATATAAAATTACTGTAACAACCCATGTCTTCTCCCTTTGCATGGGTTGATATTTGTCAACAAGGGAATGGTCAAGAAAAAATAAACAGTTATTAAATTAAACCCCCCCCCTCCCCCCCAAAAAAACCAAAACCTATCACGCTACTTTACGGCGCTGATAGTAAGCGACGCTCACCCAGCAGAAGACGGAGGAGGCGACCTAAGACTACACAGAGGGGGCCTAACCTGGCGGCTCAACCGCCAGGGGCGGCCCCACCTGTTCCGAAGAGGACGACGAGACCGACAGGGGCGGTGCAGGGTGACCCAATCCCGGTGGCTAAAGCACCGGAGGCGGTTCATTCTGCGCGGCCGCCTCCAACTACTCGACCGAAGCACTCGCCAGGAGCGGCCCAAAGCTGTCAGCTCCACTGACAGTGGCGATCCCTCCTGTAGACCTACCAGCGGAGATGGAGACGGGGCATGTGGTCATTAGCCTACTGATCCCCCAGCCAGCCCATCAGCACCTCCGGCAGTTGTTGCTGTTCCAGCGGCGGGACAACGGGAGCCCAAGAGGAGGAAGATGTCAGCGGCCACCGAACCAAAGACATCCGACCAACCCGACTGGACTCTCGTTTGCGACCAGCTACCATCTAAGTACCGGGGAGCGGTCTTCGGCGACTTCACCGACGTCGCGCACCTTAAGGGAGCTTGGTCTGACGCGCACTGGCGCAAACTTCCAAATGGACAAGGGAAGTACCAGATACAGCCATCCAAAAATACAAAGCAACTCTACGTGACGGCACAGCAGGACGGACTGTACAGGCAGGGACTCCTGATTCCATCGATGCCCAACACAACCATTCAATGCATCCTGAAGATGGTACTGCGGGACATATATCCAGGAGCCATTGACAGAAACAGCAAGCTGTTGACTGAAGGACTCCCCAACTTCAGGCCTGAACAGTCCATCACTTCGCCATGAGTCCTGCTACGCCAACATTATCTAGGACAGGTAACCTCCTTTTTTTCTGGGCTTAGTTGGACTTTAAAACTTTGCGGCCGTGGCTCAAAATTCTTATGTTTATTTTTTTATAAATAGTCCAACGCACTTCATTTTGGCGCCCGTTCAATTGCTCAAATCACCTTAAAACCTTTTAGGCTGAGCAGTCAAACCTACTTTTGGAATTAATTTCTTAGTCCGGACATGATTGGGATGCAGGTTATTCTCCGTAGACTTAAGTTTTGACAGGTAGAACAAAGGAATCGAACTTAAAGCCAATCACATCGTGGCTTTTACTTGGTGTCTACTAGTCGGTCCGCGCACTCGCTGGACCTTTACTAAATGGCTTTATTCCAAATTCTGTCCACTTCAAACTTACCCCCCCCCCCCCCCTCTCCTGTCCCGGAATTGGTCACTGGCGAAGTCAGAGGCTAAGTCCGGGATGGGCGTGCCTGAACCTCTGTGGATATGGGCACGTAAATAGAGTCTCCAATCCAAAGCGGGCATAGGCCCGCTAGACAAGTTCTTTAGGTGAAAACAATCCCATGGGAATATAAGTAGTCTCTTGATTAAAATGAATGGCATTTTGTTCAATTTATGAGGCTGAAATCTCACAGCTAGCTGGCCTACTTGGAATTGAGCCCACCACTGAGACCTATCGTCTGTCGTCTGCTGCGCTTCATCCACATGACACAGAAATCCTGCGTATTTGACGCAATATTTATCTAAAATACTCCCAAATAAAATCTCTGTGCGACATGGTTGACGGAAAATATTTCCAATGTCAATCGATGTTATATATATATTTTTTTAATTCATAAAAACCTAACGATTACAAAGTTCAAAACGAAAATAGTCAAGCGGTTTAACTGGCTCCCAACCTTATCAATACATTTAATGTAACTTAGTGTAAAAACCAGTCTGACTGATGTAGCGTGTTTGTTGTCTAAATTTAGATCATCGCGACAATGTCGAAACTGCGGTCTGTATACGAATATCAGATAATAGTTAACAAGCCGCGAGATTTTTTTTTTTGAATTTCTTTTTATTATTGTTCTTTATTGTTTTAATACATGTATTTGGTTGAGCATATCTCGTAATAGCAGTTAGTCATAATTATTGCGCAGTTTGTAAATTTAATTAATCAACGCATTTGCGAAATAGGATGGTAGAACAGACTTTGGATGCTATTCTGAGGGTTGTGATAGAAGGACCACCAATCGAGAGATTTCGTTTCAAGGCTGCAGTGAAACTTTGGGCAAGGAAGAAAAATCGCAGACTTACTCACAGTTGAATAAATTGTGATTTCCCTGCCTTGCTGGCCATTGCAACATTATCTATCTTCACTGTCCCCTTGTCTTTGGAATGAATAGATTATCAATAGGCTTATTATAGCAAAATAAACAAATGCATCACAAATTATATCTTTTTTATTTCATTCAGCAGTGAAGCATAACAAACTATCAGCACACAAAATAAAACAAACAAACATGTTATTTATAAGCAGCTTGATATCATATCATATTATATCATATGGTGTTATTACAAGGATCAGTGGAAAATAGAAACAAAATTACATTAAAAATCTGAAAAAATTCACAAGATTTTAAACTGTATTAGGGGCCTTATGAGTTGCTCAGATCGCATCTGAGGGCCTGCATTAAAAAAAATTCCCCCGCCACATCCGCCTTTTGCTGCCAAATCTAGTGGGAAAAAACGTGCCACCACTCATGAAATCCTGGGCAGAACCCTGTATTTCCACATTATTATAACAGGTAATTTGAAACGCACACTGAAGCCGAAACATTAATGAAAATGATCATTTACAAACATCATATAGACCACATTATCATGATCCAAAGTTTACCTCAGCACACGGTAGAGTCGAAATATAATTTTTGCAGTTGGTAGTGGCAAATGAGTAGTGGATCCCAATGATTTACGGTTACCAGTTTGTTTCATGTTCAGAACATATTAGTGTTTCTAAAACGCATAACATTCATTACACGGATGCGTTAAGCGGATCCGTTTGTACATATGTAGGACATGACCTAAAATTATATGGGAATATATGGAAGATTCATTACACGGATGCGTTAAGCGGATCCGTTTGTACATATGTAGGCCATGACCTAAAGTTATATGGGAAAATATGGAAGATTCATTACACGGATGCGTTAAGCGGATCCGTTTGTACATATGTAGGCCATGACCTAAAATTATATGGGAATATATGGAAGATTCATTACACGGATGCGTTAAGCGGATCCGTTTGTACATAGCTTAACAGTTCATTGCACTTCAGGCAATTGTTCTATCATTGAGCTATATCTTGCCAGTTTGTATAACAACCACCTCTTCCTCGCGACCTGAAATTACTTTTTTTTCGACTAACCTGCTATAGGTCATAAGATACACTGACATTAGACCTGTGTTTTTTTGTGTTTTTTTCGTCACCCCAAATAAAAGTTGAATCTGCTAAAGCGGCCACATGATTAGTGTACATTTAGGAAACGTTCTGGTCACAATTTAAATTACTTTCTTTGTCCAACACTGTTGTATAACAATTAATAGGTACAGCATCCAATGTGTCATGAGGCCATGATACACATTAGTAAATAATGATGATTAGTATCATTTTAATGTACAATGGAGTAGGTTAAACATGTTTCATTTGTCTTTTATGAATAAACATAATTCAGTCATTAAACTCTTATTGGTGTTTCGATATTTACATCACTATTAACTGAGGCATTGTCGGTCATTTACAAGACGACTTCTCATTAGATGTAGAGCAAAGCAGATGGGCGTAAAACAAGCGAGTCCACAATGAACTGCAGTGTTATTCAAGGTATCTGTTAAGGTCGAACTGACATGCCAGCTCCACAGGTGTCCTCCCGAATTCATTTAATTCAGTGGCCAACTCCGGGGCGGTGACATGCCAAAAAGCTTAAGACAGTCTGTTTATTTATACCTGTTTTCGTGCTTATATCCAATTAAGCTTCAAGAACGCTGTTCTGGGTACACACCTCAGCTATCTGAGCTGTCTGTCCAATACAGCGGGTTAGTGATTAGCTCTTAGTGATCAGTGAGAGAAATCCCGTTGAGCCGGTACCGGTATCGTTCAAACAGAATGCAATGGGTTTTTATAAATGGTTCCCTATACATTTATGGTACACTGATGGCTGGAATAAATCAACCTCAGAATATGTCAAAGTCACCACATGTTTGACAGCCAATAGGCGATAATTAATAAAGTGGTGTCTTTAAGTTTAACCTGAAATAAATGTAATTTATTAGTGCAAGTGTACATTATCTTTTAGTGATGGTGGCGGGGTGGGGTATGGCATGGCATGGCGTGGATGTTGTGATACTAATTGTGACGTATTCCACAAACACGTAACCAGGATTTTTGATACCTACGAGTGGTGGAGGCGTCCCGATTCATGGCTACACCAAATATGTTTTATTGCTCCAGAAAATAATAGGACCAATGGGTGCCGAAATTTTAAATGCAGAGGCAACTCGTTCAATACGACTCTGATCAATTAAATTGCGTTGAGATTTGCTATTTTTAAAGGCGTAGACCCGATTTTTAACACGTGAAAAATAAACACTAAGTTTAGTTAATTTACAAACTTGTAGCTCATTTGGATAACTCATTTGGAGAAAGAAGAGTGTGACGTTAAAACAGGAAATATTCTTAAAAATAGACTAGAATTCAAATCAATAAACTGCTACTTCTCAGACGCACGTGCGTTTTTTGGGTGTTTTTGTGTCTAATAATGAAAAATATGCTGTAGTGTTTAAAACCTAGGTTCTGTCCCTTTAACTAAAAATATTTATTCAAAAATATAGCCTTTCAGATAATACATTTTCTGTTAACATAATTATGTAATATACTTGAGCATTATAACACTTAATTCTCTGTGGTTTACACAGTATTGCTACAGCAGATATGCAATCATAAATAACTTTCTTTCTTTCTTTTTTATCAGTTTTCTAATAGCATGTTTATTTATTCTCTACCGACTTTATATGGGCTAGCAGTTGCCTCACCCACCCCCCACCCACTCACCCACCCCATTCCCGCTTATGTTTACAAGACTATGTCTGATCATTAGATGCAAATTATTATAGGTAGTAGTACTAAACCAAATAACTTCCGACTGGGTCAAAGACAAAAAAAACTTTGCCAAGTACGCACAACAGCTGTAGATATATTGTAGTCAAAACAATATACATGTATCAATACGCGTGGACGTTTAAATCTTTTCATTCGCGTTACAAAATGCAGAATGCACAAATTATACATCTATTTTTAACATTACTAAGTTTGATTATATTTATTTTAATTATATTTAAAAAGTATTAATATAACATGTGTTTAATATATTAAATTACACTATTCAAGATGCAAAACACAAAATAATCACCAGCAAAAGAAAGAATCATCAACAAAAATTAATGACAACAGAATGACCACCTTCATATATCAAGTAGCCATCGTAATGGTCAGCAATTGAAAACAAACCCCAACGATACCAAATGATAATAGATCTTACATGAAACCACACAATGACCCAGTAATAATGCCCAGGTAAAACACGCAATATGAAACTGACCATAGAATGACCACCTTCAAATATAAGATGGTCATTGCCATGTTCAACATCTGAATCAAAAGACAATTAATAAAAACGGGCATAACAAGAAAAAAGAAATGACATACAGGTAAAACACCCAATATAAAACTGACCACATAAGTAATTATACGGCACAAAAAGAAGTGTATATAATGAAGAAAATACGTTAAAGGCGCAAACCCTAGTTTCAGCCAGTGAGAAAGGACACTAAGTTTAGTTAATCTACAAACCTGCAACACACATTTGGATATGGTTATAACAGAGAAGCTAAAGTCTGTGATGTAAAAATGGACACTAAGTTTAGTTAATCTACAAACCTGCAACACACATTTGGATATGGTTATAACAGAGAGAAGCTAAAGTCTGTGATGTAAAAATGGACACTAAGTTTAGTTAATCTACAAACCTGCAACACATATCTGGATATGGTTATAACAGAGAGAAGCTAAAGTCTGATGTTTAAACAGCAAAACAGCGTACACAAATAACTAGAACTTGTCTCGACAACCATTTACTTCTCAAACGAATGATCGTTTTAAGAATTATCACAAATGCATTTTGGGGTATTACAAAAACCTGGATGAAATGTTTTGTTTTGAATCAATCCAATTAAAATTAGCTCCACTATTACATGTGGATCTAACAGCAGCCCGTTGGAGCTCATGTCCAGTGGACATTTCATTCGACCAATCAAAACCTTACTTGCAAAATCATGCCAGTGATTTGTAAAGAATTTGAAAACATTCGGGATTATGCCGAGGGTATACAAAAGAAAGAAATGTTTTATTTAACGACGCACTCAACACATTTTATTTACGGTGGCGTCAGACATATGGTTAAGGACCACCCACAAGATTTTGAGAGGAACCCCGCTGTCGCCACTTCATGGGCTACTCTTTCCGATTAGCAGCAAGGGATCTTTTATTTGCGCTTCCCACAGGCAGGATAGCACAAACCATGGCCTTTGTTGAACCAGTTATGGATCACTGGTCGGTACAAGTGGTTTACACCTACCCATTGAGCCCTGCGGAGCACTCACTCAGAGTTTGGAGTCGGTATCTGGATTAAAAATCCCATGCCTCGACTGGGATCCGAACCCAGTACCTACCAGCCTGTTGACCGATGGTCTAACCACGACGCCACCGAGGCCGGTAGCGTATACGAAATGATTCGGGTGAATTACGAAGTATGCCGGAAACTAATTTCAATATAACATTTTATATAACAAGTTCGCCTATTGCATAAATAGTTTCGCCCGATATTTTTAGAATTTGTATGCTCCCGAATAAGGCTATAGAAGGCGAATTGTAATTGGTCCATATTTAAATTGTTATTTATAGATGAAATGTCATCTGGACACAGGAGTTCATGCAATGCTGTTAGATCTACTCGTGAGACCAGTAGAGCTAATTTTAATCAGATTGGTTTGAATGACCAGAATCACTTCAGGTGTACGAAAATTAATATTCTAAGTAATAATATTTAAGTACTTCTAATTTAAATGAGCAAAAACGGCTTTAATAGAGAAAAATACGTCGTAGTGTTTAACAACTAGTGTCTGTCACTTTAAGGAGCCTGTCCGCCACATTTACATGTAGCAGCTCCTCCTTTTGTGTCTGAAAAACAATTACAGTGAAAAGGTTGTATCACCACTTACATGATCAACACGTAAACAACATTTACATCTAGACTATGGTCGGTAGGGGGATAGATAATGTTTTTCTCTTTCGGTTTTTGTATATTAGTTTTGATTTTGATTTTGATTTTTTGATGTTGCTGTTGTTATTGTTGTTGTTGTTGTTTTTTTGTTGTTGTTTTTTGTTTTCTTTGGGGGTTTTTGGGGTTTGTTTGTTTTTTTGGTGTGGTGTCTTTTGTGTGTGTGTGTGTGGGGGGGGGGGGGGGTCTTTGGGGGATTGTTTTTAAGAACAATAAATAAATTAATGCTCAAGATTAAAACTTTCTTTTCAAAATTCTACAGTTAGTACCGTTGTTTGAATACCAGTTGTTGTACTCTGAACTTCGCAATCCCAGTAAACTTAATTGTCTGTACATGTTGAACGCTACCATAAACTTGTATAGTTTTTGCTAATGACATTACCAACTTTCAATGTCAGTACCAAAAAACAAATATAGATTATTTAAGGAGGTGGAGGGGAATAAAACACAAAACATATAAACTCACATTAACCATTAAGACAGAAAACAAATTACACAGCAATACAAAAAGTTGTACCACGCTTTGGTGTCGGTCCCTTTGATTTCACCAGTGGTGTATCCCATAGTTAGACTACGGGCGTGTCTGACCTAAATTTTAGCGATTGCTGAATGGCTGAAGAAAGTTACGCCTACAGGTCACATATAGTTCAGCAGGAAGTAAATTAGAACATTGTTTTAAAAAGTATCACTTTCACTAACATTACTAATAAAGTTACAATATAAATCTGTAATGGGGGCGTGGTACAAGTCAGTTACATCATCCTTTTCCGACAGATAACATAATCTACGGACGTTGACACTGTTGTGTATTAATGTCAGCGCTCACTATAAGACTTTTAGAGTGCAGGGCTCCATACAAGTAATGGTACAAAAATATTTTTGCGGATTCCATCGCGTCTTTCAACAAGCATTAGCACAAAAACGCCGTATTATATGACACAAATACTCCATAAATAGGGATCCATCAAGCTGAGAAAAAACAATAAAATAAAATTAGAAATAACTTTTATTTATGTTTCATTTTGAAAACGTTGCTGAAAAACAGCTTAAAAGTCGCAAACGCTAGTTTGAATGCACAAATATGTAACGCATCTGGGTTAACTTACAATAGAGTGTAACCAGAGTTTGTGACGACGAAACGGGGAAACACCTAAAAATAGACTAGAGCTCATCTCCATAACCGTTACTTCTCCTAGGTACGTGCGTTTTTAGAAGTATACAACATGCATTGTGTGGCATTACAAATAACAGGATGACCATAAACACCTCGGATGTACGGACATAGATACACTAAACAACAAAATATAATAAATGTTTAATTTCAATTACTAAAAAAACGGTTTTAAGCTAATTATTTTCAAAACAGGTATTTAAGGTCCTATGTCGAAGTTGAAAGTATAACATTTTGTTATTTTCACATTTATTTCTAATAAATAAATTCAAATTAATCGATCCCACTCATAGACTAGACTAATAATTGTTTTAACGTCTTGTACATCGGTCGAGCCAAACTTATCAATGTTCGATTATAATCGATCACTGGAACATCACTATATGACATCAGCACTGTTGCAGTAGTCGTCATTACATAACGACTACCTCGCATACATAACGACTACCTCGCATACATAACGACTACCTCGCATACATAACTGCGTCTGGTATTGCAGTTTCCATCAGCCCAGGCAAAGTTCGATTTGCAATCCATTCTGATGCAGTCGCCGTCGCCGTTGGGTTGCTGTAAGGGAGTGTCGACCCAGTCAAAAAACTTAATCGTGTTGCTGACGTTCCTGTTCCACAGCCACGAACCGTTCACGAGGGTCCCGCCAATAGTAATGCTTTTTTGGTTGACATCTGAAACATGGGTAGAAAATCTATTTTAAATACTGACTGCTTGTTGGAAGAGAATGCAGAGGTGGATCTAAGGGGAGCCCCCCCCCCCTAAATTTTGCGACAGTTATAATTTGATCACAGATTAATTTTCTTCATTTTTTTTTACAAACCTCCCCCAAAGTTCCCTTGGCATTCCGCCTCATGTCATTGCCCCCCACCCCCCATGGATTTTCTGGATCCGCCACAGGAATGTATCCTGAGTTTGCTGCCATTGTAACATGTTTTCTTTTTGATGATAAATTTTCCTATTTAATTCTGTATAACATACAGTGCGTATCTGCTTTCCATTGAGCTTTTTGTCATTGTTAATGTTATTGGCTAACAGATTCGTTAATAATACCTGACACCAACATGCGCGTGTTTAGAGGAGGGATTGCGACGGCGGAGGTGGGGGAGATGTCGAACACACCCTTCTCCAAGCAATTTTGTTTTTCAATGTATTTTCCGGACGAGTACGACCCCACCCCCACCCGAAAATGTTGGCTCGCCACAGTCTGGACCCAACTGCACAATTTTCATTTGTAAGTACTGTAGTTTTAAATATATGTCCATTTCTTTTTAACAGGAAAATATTATAATATTTAATTAAAGAAAAATTGTGTATATATATATATATATATATAGATATATATATATATATATATATATATATATATATATATATATATATATATACACACACACACACACACACACACGCATATATATTGTAAGGTGTCCCATACGCCAATGCACACGTGTGTTACTTAAAGGGACATTCCTGAGTTTCCTGCATTGTAAGATGTTTCCGACTAATACAATATTTCTACCATTAAACTTACACATTAAATATATTTTCTTGTTTAGAATATCAGTGTCTATATATTCAATGTGTTTCTGGTCGTTTTAATATTTGTAAGAAGCCCAAACTGGACTTTGTTTTCAAATAATATATTAGGAAATAAAATGAAATTTAACATAGTACAAATATTAGAACGATCAGAAACACGTTTAATATACAGCCACTAATATTTTATGCAGAAAAATATATTTGATATGTAATTACAATCGTTAAAAAGTCTCTGTTAGTCGATAACATCTTTAAAATTGCAGCAAACTCAGGAATGTCCCTTTAAGGAATCTGTTCAAGGCAAGAGTTATGGTCAGAGGTTAGCGAAAGAGCATTCAGTATCCTGCAGATGTCTTGCACCAAATGGGCAAAATGTGGGGTGCGGACTTAGCACCTTGAAACTTTAAATGTAATGGTTAACCACAACACCACACTACACCGAGAGCAGTAAACAGTCATCTAAAAAAAGTTAGTTTTGTTTAACGACACCACTAGAGCACATTGATTTATTAATCATGGGCTGTTGGATGTCAAACATATGGTAATTTTGACAGTCACTGAGGGGAAACTTGCTACATGTTTAACTTAGCAGCAAAGGATCTCTTATATGCACCATCCCACAGACAGGATAGCACATACCACGACCTTTGATATACCAGTCGTGGTGCACTGGCTAGAGCGACAAATAACCCAATGGGCCCACTGACGGGAATCGATCCTAGACCAACTGTACATCAAGCGAGTGCTTTACCACTGGGCTACATCCCGCCTTTAATCATTTACAAATGCACCTGCTGAATTAAACCATTCAGATGGTTATAATATAATGGATATCTATGTACAAGTTTAACCACCACCACCACCAACACCAACATCAACACCAACACTAAAAACGAATTTGATTCGCCCATGACATAAATAGTGCATGTACATCTCACCGTTTAACAAAATATCCTTGACTAATTTGTTTTCGCTTCTGTTTCAAGTTGGAGTAGCCTTCCTCCGTCCTTTGTGCAAGTTGCCCTGGCGTTTTCAGCAGTGAGTTCTCTGTTGTTGCTGTGCCTATAACACAACTCAGCGTCTCCATTGATGCTCTTTTTATAGCTGTAGTCTGCCCGCCCACTACAGACAGTCTGAAGTGTAACACCTGAAAGTATAGAAACATACACCGTGTAATAAACGTAATTTAGATATGATGGTCGGTAGGTTATAGTCAGTCAGCCGGTAAAAATAATTAGACAGTGAGACAGACAGACAGACAGACAGCCAGTCAGTCAGTCAGTCAGTCAGTCAGACAGACATACAGACAGACAGACACACACACACACACACACACACACACACACACACACACACACACACACACACATATATATATATATATATATATATATATATATATATATATATATATACTGAACAAAATAAGAAACTTCTGCTAACTTTGCTTGAACATAACTTGATGAAAACAAACCGGGGGAATAACTGTTATATATGCGTTTAAAGAGTGTTCCATGATGCATCGTTTGGTGCAAAAATCATGGCATAGGTTAACAGAAACTGGGAGAAATTTTGACCAAGTGTGGTAGGGGTTAAAAAAAAACCCACCCACTTAATAACGGGTATGACCACCTCTTGAATTGACCACTGCAGTGCATCGCAGGCGCATAGAATTGACTAAAGTGTTGATTTCTGCCTGTGGAATATTGTTCCATTCCTGAATGAGCGCTTGACGAAGTTCGTTGACGTTAGCGGGTGGGTGCTACATATATACATTTATATCAAATCTTATCTCTGATCACTCCTAGAGCCGGGCCACTCGGGTAGTAGCCTGCCTGTTAGAGAGAGATCTAATAGATATACAGTTAGGAGAGAGATTTGGATAATCGTGTTTTATTCAGTTACGGGTATTATAGGATCCCCGTGACAGGAGTGAAAATTGGGGCGCTCGTCCCGGATCTGAAACGGGACATGCATATTTAAAAAAAGCATTGTTTGTAAATGGGGGCTTTATAAATTATTTTTACAAAATACCAGAAGTAGCAACGTTGTTCACTAGAAAATTAATTAATAATAAGTGCGTCATATCTAAACATGGATAAGAATTTGCTGGATAGGCATACGCTCAGTGTAGTGGAGTCTGCTAGACACGGCTAACAATGTCCACTTAGACTGCGGCCAATTTAGCTGCTTAGCGGCCCGTTCAAAAAGTTGGAACAACATATCTACCTCCTGGTCGTCAAATACAGGCACTGATCTATAAGCCTCCGACATGTTAAACCCATTTCCTGCCTCTGGTCTAACTTCTTCAGTATTCAACTTTAACTCATGTTCCACTTTTAATTTTGCTAACTGGAATTCTCTATCCCCATCTCTCTCTTCTCTCTCTCTCTCTATCCCTATCTCTCCTCTCTCTCTCTCTCTCTCTCTCTCTCTCTCTCTCTCTCTCTCTCTCTCTCTCTCTCTCTCTCTCTCTCTCTCTCTCTCTCTATATATATATATATATATATATAATATATATATATATATATATCTCTCTCTCTCTCTCTCTCTCTCTCTCTCTCTCTATATATATATATATATATATATATATATATATATATATATATATATATAATCTATATCTCTCTCTCTCTCTCTCTCTCTCTCTCTCCCTATCTCTATCTTCTCTCTCTCTCTCTCTCTTTCTCTCTATCTTCTTTTTCTCTCTCCCTCTCTTCTCTTTCTCTCTCTCTCTCTCTCTCGCTCTCTCTCTCTCTCTCTCTCTCTCTCTCTCTCTCTCTCTCCTTTTTCTCTATCCCTCTCTTCTCTTTCTCTCTCTCTCTCTCTCTCTCTCTCTCTCTCTCTCTCTCTCTCTCTCTCTCTCTCTCTCTCTCTCTCTCTCTCTCTCTCTCTCTCTCTAATGCACGTTCTTCTCTTTCTTACTCAAGCTTTTTAAAAGCTAACTGTTGTTCCATACTCAACTCATTTATCTCTATCTCTGGAACAATCTCACTAGTAGTACGTGGGGCACTTGGGTACCAAAATATGCAAATGAGCTAGGTCACGTGACCTGTCCTGCGTTCTGATTGGTTGACCTCTAAGGGGCGTGGCCTCTTCCGATTGGCTGACCTTTAAGTAACCTAATGACGTCAGTGCACCTCGGGGTCGTGCAGCTGGCTGACCTTTAAGCGTGGGGACGCTACTGGGTTAATGACTTGGACAGCTGTGGGAACCTGACCTTAGTGTCAATAAACACCGGATGTTGGTAAGATTGATGGGTGTGTTAACCGTCGGGGGTCCTTTGATGTACAGGAAACAGATGGTGCGGAAGTCGTTAATGTAGAGTGGTGTCGAATGATGGGGTGTTTATTTAACTGTGACAGCCGTTTGATGTACAGGAAACAGATGGTGTGGAAGTCGTTAAGATGGCAAGATGGATTTGACAGGTGTGGGTTGATTAAGGAGAACCAGTCAACGGGGAGTGGAAAATTCCAGGGGTTTTGCCAGATGTCGGGGGAAGGTTTGAAACGTGCCCATATACGGCGTTGGCCATGAGTCACCCCAGAGAGCGTGTTCAGACACGTCTTGACTTCCAGATAGCGTGGGGACGCTACCGTGGGGGGTCTATAAAACCCCATATTCAGGACGCTTGCCATTCGCTCAACGACACTGCTAGTGAGAAGACGTATACTTACGTTCCTGTGTCTGATTGCGCTATACTTGGAAAGAAGAAAATGGCATCGGGAAATAACAGAAGCACTACAGAGGGCAGTGTCAAAAACGAAGAAAACGAAACGAGATGCAAACTAGACCTCGGCGGTAACGTCTACGTCGTGGCTAAACTGTGGAAGGGGGACATTGCCATTCACGTTCGTCAGTTCGACGAGGACCGTGGAACACTTTTTCCCACCAAGAAAGGCGTTTCTCTGACGATGAAACAGTGGTTAGAACTGGCCACCTTCAAACGAGAATCGAGTGTACCGCAGCACATTGGTAGGAACGTCTACGTCGAGACCATTTACAAAGGTGTGGATATTCGTCAGTGGTGGTATTGTGATCAAGAACTGAAACCCTCCCGTCGCGGCGTTCGACTGACTGTCGAACAGTCGAAAGAGCTCCAGAAATGTTTTGACACTATCTACGACTTTGTGCCTGAACTGAGAGACGTCATACCGTGCCACTTACGAGAAGATCATCAAAATCTGACGGGTGCCATAGAGTGTTCGGAATGCAATCCGAGATATTAGACGTGTCCAGACATGCTCGGTGACGTCACGGGAAAAACGAGGACGTGTTTGGACATGTTCAGACATTGTGTATATAAACCTTAGATTTAGAACTGTTTGTCATTCGTCAGTCGACCATTGCAGAGCGAAGATGTGCGCTCCAGACATGGCATCGGAATATTCGAGAATGGACAGCAGTAGTAACAGCAGTTGTAGCAGCGGTGACGATGTCTTGGTATGCAAATGTTCCAAAAGACACACGATCCAATGCAAAAGAGTGGTTACCAAACCAGAAGAACATGATCAAGCGGACGAAGAACCCACGGATACCCGTGAACCCGTCGAAATCGTGGACGAAGAACCCATGGATCAGACGGATGCTGCTCGAGAAACGGACTCGACTCCCTACGATGATGATGCCTACGACGCCGATGGCGATGGTCTTTCGAGACATTACTTGTTCTGTCATCGACCCGAAATGAGAAGATTCTACAGACGACTCTGCACGTTTGGGTGGTGGCCCATACAGTTGCGCCAGAAACCGAGGGAACTCGCCAAGGCCGGTTTCTTCTACACGGGAGACCACGATGCCGTCGTCTGCTACTGTTGTGGACTACGCACCTACAGATGGCAGAAGATGGACGATCCAGTGATGGAACATTACAGGCTGTCCCCAAGATGTCCCTACATTAACAATGTGTTGAGACATTAAACACGTGTGTGCTACTTTTCGTTTTGTAAAATAAACATGTGAATAACACGTTTTGTTTGTTATTAATGTAAGGGTGACTCTCTCTGTGTGTGTGTGTGTGTGTGGCTCTGTGTGTGGCTCTGAGTGTGGCCCCGTGTGTGCCCCTGAGTGTGGCCCTGAATGTGGCCCTGAGTATGGCCCTGAGTGTGACCCTGTGGCGCTGAGAGTGGCCCCTGAGCTGTGCACGAGTCATTCTTTGGGATGGACCATACGTATCAAACAAAATTTAATCTTTGTGCGCATATGCGAAATTATAAATAAAAGGGCAATGGGTAACATCGTCATTTGAGATAGAACTTTCAGAGGCGCAACATGTCAGACCAGTACAAGTTGTACGTTCCCGACGCGGACAAGTGGACCCGCTTTTACAAGTTGCAAGCCCAAGGCAAACTTCAACCTCATTTTTCAGTGCAGCGTGGTGGGAAAAGTCAGATGATGTACAGCGTGGATCGATGTCTAGAACTCTACGATCCCACTTGGAAAAAAGAAAAAGAGGAACAGAACAAGCCCCCGACACCTAAAGTCGTCATGGTCCCCCCAACGCAACAGGTGGTAGAACAAGCCAAGGCCGAGCAGAAACGGAAACGAGAACAGAGCTGCGTGGAACGGAAACGACGAGAGCAGACTGGGCAAAAACGGCACAAACATTTCTAAGAAGACTATAAAAGGGGGCATGGCAGTTTCAACATTGCCAGTTCACGTCGAACACTTCAACAGTCAACATCATGAATCAGTGTCACATTTGCGAAAAAACATATGTTTGGACCCACGACCTAACTCGGCACGTACGAAATAAACATGGACTCTTGGAATCTGAAAATAAGCCTTCCCAGCAGCAGCAGCAGCAGCAACAGCAACAGCAACAGCAACAGCAGCAGCATCAGCAACAGCAGCAGCAGCAGCAGCAGCCCTTAAGATTGTTACATCCGTTCACCATGATCGTGTCGGGACCCACGTCGTGTGGAAAAACATTTTTGTTGTACAAACTGCTACGGGATGGTAAAATCCACCCGCCTCCCCAGCGCATCATCTGGCTCTACAAACGATGGCAACCTCTCTACGATACGATCAAAATGGTTGCTCGAGTTAAAATTTGTTCAAGGCATACCCGAGAATTTGGAAAAGGATCGTTATTTGGATCCCAGAGTCAGAAATCTCATCGTGTTGGATGACCTGATGTCTACAGCTGGAAAAGACTCTCGTATTACCGATCTGTTCACGGAAGGAAGTCACCACAGAAAACCTCTCGGTGATTGCCATCAACCAGAACCTCTATAGCAGCAAAGACCCGACACAGAGAAGAAAAAACTGTCATTACCTGGCACTGTTCAACAACCCCATCGACAAGCAGCAAGTCCTAACCTTGGCACAGCAGATGTATCCTGGAAATACTCGTCATTTCATGCAACGGTTTGAGGAGGAAGCTACCCACAGGCCCTACGGACATCTCTTGGTGGACTTGAAACCGACCACGCCCGAACATTGGCGCCTTCGACCTAATGGTTTAGAGACGGGGCCGTCCGAATGGTATACGAAAAGTAAAGCACGAACGTAACGGCGAATGTCTCAGAGAGTTTTCAACCACCGTCGGAAAAAGAGCTCTACGTGCAAAATCATGCAAAGTAAACGCATTCAAGAGAAAACTACCAGGCATACCCGCCTACGAAAGTGACGACGAAGAAGAAGATGAGGTAGAGCCCTATCTGAAAAAAAAGTCAAGAGGATGCAGTCTTGCGATACGTGTGGTCTGGTCTTTAAAGACGGGAGTGACTTGCAGCGACATCTACGATTTAAAAACGTGCAAGGAGGGAAATGAAGAAGAGGAGCCGTCGTCCGATCTGGAAAACGAAGGCATACGTCTGATGATCGAGCGTGAATTCGACATCAATCGTGATTATATCGAAAGCAAGAGGAAACGCTACGAAGAAAAAAAAACATGTCCCAAGATGCCATCGAAAGAAACATGAAGACTTTACAATGGAAGTTATTTAAAGACACGTACTCTCTCGCTTCCTGGCTTATATGCATTACTTTGATAAGGCCCCCAACACGAGAAAAATTCTACAGTCTGTGAATCCGAAAAGAGATCTGAGACCTCAGATCCGTTCTAAATTAAATCAGTATCGTTCGTGGATCGGCGAATATTTGGACGAACTAGACGGCGACGATACCGCTGGTGATGATACTGATGATGAGGACGAAGATGAAGAGAAATGAACACTCATATTATTCACATGTCGCCCTTTAGGGCCTCTCGATGTAACCCAATGTGTGTCCATTATATATATATATAACATATATAACATGAGAGGTTGTCCGAATGATTTTTGTGTTACAGAAGCACCCGATAACGGCCGAATGCATGGTTCGAACTACCCGATGGGTCGAACAGACTTTGATGCACCACCGACAGTGTTCGAGCCAATGAGATTCTACTGTATGTCGCCCCTAGGGTCTCTCGATGTAACCCAATGTGTGTCCATTTTATATATATATGTGTAGTTGTCGCCCTTAAGGCCTCTCGATGTAACCCAATATGTGTCCATATTATATATGTGTAGTTTGTGATTTGTCATTTAGAAATAAAATGAAATAACCCAAACCATTACGTTTGTTTTTTGTGTGTTTTACTCCATGACTAGTTTTGTGATTGAATGTCAGTCTCTTCCGCTACATTATAGTAGCAAGGGACGTGTGTACAGGACAGCACATACCACGGCCCTTGGCATAATGCACTGGTTGGCTATAGCCTATTGGACCACCGACGGGGATCGATCCTAGTACGACCACTGTATTTACCCATTTGGTAAAATATTCTCTCTCTCTCTCTCTCTCTCTCTCTCTCTCTCTCTCTCTCTCTCTCTCTCTCTCTCTCTCTGCGTTTGTTGTTTGTGTTTTCTACTCTATGACTAGATTTGTGATTGGCTATTTCTACCGCTACTTTATAGTAGCAAGAGCTGTGTGTACAGGGCAGCACATACCACGGCCTTTGACATACCAGACATAATACACTGGTTGTCTATAAAGGTTTGTACTCTAGGGAAATACTCGTGTTTCAAATGCAGTTAAAAGATCATAGGTTACGTTGGAACGTTGAGTTGTAGTCACACGTTCTTTCTTCAAAGCAATGGGCTGGGGTGTTTCACACACACACACACACACACGCGCGCGCATATTCCTTTCTTTCCTTAACAATTAAGCCGTCTATACATTCCTTTATTAATGTTTGTAATGGGCTGGGTTGTTACGCACATTCCTTTCTTCCCCCTACTGGCCACCGAATAAGTGTATCTGCTTTTTCCACTGTATTTCTTTGAAAAATATCGGCTGCTTCGCTAAAAAAAAACCGGGAAATTAAACTCGACTTTGTAAACTTCGGTGCGTCGTTAAATAAAGCATTTGCTTGTAGCTACAGGGGTATCATATTTCCACCAATTAGCCACAGCGTAGTAAGAAAGTAATACTTGGAAGTGACCCGCGTGTGTTTCTCATTACGTATCTATAGCAGACGATATAATTTTCTGTATTTTAAGAGATCTAGCTACACATCTGTCTCAGCGGGAAGTGATTAATGTTGAAATAAAGTTTCAAACTATGAGGTTATATTTATTTTTCCGTACCTCTATCCCATTAAGGTTTAAATGCGCGCGCGCGCACGCCAGTTATCTGTGGCTAAGACAGTGGGGATAATGTAGGGGTGAGAGAGATTATCTGCTCTTACGTTAAATGCCACTACCAACACCCCCGTGTTTGTTATTCTTCAAATGGTATATATCGTTTGAGTATACATTCAGAATTTATTTTATAGTGATACATATGTTATATTAATGCTTTGTCTGTTTATTTTTGAAATTACCATCGTGCGATCATTGCGAGATATGAAAGAAGGTCGTATTTCAAAACAAACTAGCAACCTTCTCATTGGCTAATCTTGTTATGAAGTCTCGGGGGCCATCCTCTACGAATGTCTGGCAATACGAAATACTCTATCCCGTTAAGGTTTAAGCACGCCCGCACACACACACGCCAGCTATCTGTGGATATCTAAGACAGTGGGAGTTGTGTGGTATGTGCTATCCTGTCTGCGGGCTGGTGTAGGACACCTTTCTACTATAATGTAGCGGGTTTCGTCTTTATGTTTCAAAAGTACCACATATGTTTGACATCCAATAGCCAATGATTAATAAATCAATGTGCTCTAGTGGTGTCGTTAAACTTTTAAAACTTTTATGGTTCAAGCACGCTGTCCTGGACACGCGTCAGCCATCTGTGGCTAGTGAAAAGGCTGGGTGATGACCAGTTGATACCCGGATACGAACCCCGGTATCTACCCCGGTCTTAACCACCGACTACAGCAATGATTCGGGCATTTCTTGTGACGTCAGACCCCCCGCGCTATCTCGAGGTCAAGACGTGTCTGAACACGTTCTGGGATGACTCATGGCCAAAACGAACAGATGTCACAGTTAAATAAGCACCCCGTCATTCGACACCACTCTAGGGGTCATTAACGACTTCCGCACCATCTGTTTCCCCCTAAGGACCCCCTACGGTTAACACACCCATCAATCTGACCAAGATCCGGTGTTTATTGACACTTTGTAAGAAATTGTGCTCGCAACGAGCAGAAGAGCGTCCCCACGCTATCTCGAGGTCAAGACGTGTCTGGGGGTGACTCATGGCCAACGTCGTATATGGGCACGTTTCAAACCTTCCCCCGACATCTGGCAAAACCTTGGGAATTTTCCTCTGTAATTTTCCACTCCCCCGTTGACTGTTTCTCATTATGCAGAGACCCCCACTCAAGACGTGTCTGAACACGTTCTGGGATGACTCATGGCGAACGCCTTGTATGGACACGTTTCAAACCTTTCCCCCTGGAATTTTCCACTCCCCGTTGACTGGTTCTCCTTAATCAACCCACACCTGTCAAATCCATCTTGCCATCTTAACGACTTCCACACCATCTGTTTCCTGTACATCAAACGGTTGTCACAGTTAAATAAACACCCCATCATTCGACACCACTCTACATTAACGACTTCCGCACCATCTGTTTCCTGTACATCAAAGGACCCCCGACGGTTAACACACCCATCAATCTTACCAACATCCGGTGTTTATTGACACTAAGGTCAGGTTCCCACAGCTGTCCAAGTCATTAACCCAGTAGCGTCCCCACGCTTAAAGGTCAGCCAGCTGCACGACCCCGAGGTGCACTGACGTCATTAGGTCACTTAAAGGTCAGCCAATCGGAAGAGGCCACGCCCCTTAGAGGTCAACCAATCAGAACGCAGGACAGGTCACGTGACCTAGCTCATTTGCATATTTTGGTACCCAAGTGCCCCCCCTACTACTCTCACTTTCTTCCATAACAGGGCTATCACCAAAAACTTCCTGGATAATAATTGTCCTTATATCTCCTAATGTTTTAGCTGATGTTAAATCAATTTCCCGCTCACTCGCGATTTCAACTAATTCGGCCTTACGCGCCCACTTTATCTCCACTACACTGAGCGTATCCAGCAAATTCTTATTCATGTTTAGATATGACGCACTTATTTTATTTTTTTAGTGAACAACGTTGCTACTTCTAGTGAATTTGTAAACAAAATTTATAAAGCCCCCATTTACAAACCATAACTTTTCAAATATGCATGTCCCGTTTCAGATCCGGGACGAGCACCCCAATTTTTATTCCTGTCACGGGGATCCTACAATACTCGTAACTGAATAAAACACGATTATCCAAATATCTCTCCTAATTGTATATCTATTAGATCTCTCTGTATCGGGCAGGCTACTACCCGAGTGGCCCGGCTTTAGGAGTGATCAGAGATAAGATTTGATATAAATGTATATATGTAGCACGTTTAGTTCACTAGGAAACACAACAAAACACAATACACTTTGGAATCTGTATTAACTCTAACGCTGACAAATGTACTTGCCGAAGTAGTTAATTAACAACAACAATATAATAACCCCCAGGGCTAATCACTTAATTAGTTAATCACTAGGTGTCTAGTTTACACAATATTCTAATCACTTCACCGTGATACAACACACACACGTGTGATAATTGAGAAACGCTGCCAGGGGAACTTAATTAATAAAGGAATTGCAACTCTATTCCAAACTGGTTAATTTTTAATTAACCCTTAAATACTCATTCAGTAACCTTGTAATATAGAATTAATACTGGTACATATCACAATAAAGACAATAACCTACAGTTTACCTAGGTCCTCTAGGATGACCGGCTAAGCTTTATCTTACCAAATACTCGTATAAAAATATTAGAACAGTGAAGCCTACAATTTACTTCGTCTGATTACCGGAGACACTGTCTAAAGAATATTGGTATAATACAGTATTAAAATATTTAAAGTCACATCAATAACATCAAGGTTATACAACAGAGCAGAAATAAATATATTTACCAAGTCCGATCTGAACTAATATATTTCGTTCAGTTGGACCACGTCCATTCCCCTGGATACTTCCAATGTTTCTCCCTGATATATCTAAAATCCTATCTATTTATTCGAAAATCTCAGACTAGTCCGGAGACAGCGAAAATCGTCTGGGGGCACAACGCGGTACCTCACCTATCATGTGATATTTCCACAACTCCCAGAGACGGTATATTTTCTTAGAAGCCTAGACTGATCGACGCCTAGTTCGCCAGAGATACCATGGTCGCGTGGAGGTATTACGTAACCACTCTCCACATGGCCTCCACAAATGGTATGGGTGTGTATTGGGACGCAGGACTACCACCGTCGCGCGGGGGTATTACGTAACCAAGCTGCACACGGCCCTCTAAAACAATTAACATCGCCACAGGCGAAAAGATAAGAGCATATTCCGTCACAATATATATATATATATATATATATATATATATATATATATATATATATATATATACCGTCAAACCTGTCCTTGTGGCCACCTGTATTCAGCGGTCACCTGCCTTAAGCAGCCACTTTTTTCCCTCCCAAACGATTTATAACGTAAATGCACCTGCAATAAGCGGTCACCTGTCTAACGCGGCCAGCGGCCACCCAAATCGGATCCCAAATCGCTAAAATACCCGTATTAAGCGGCCACAGTACACAGATAGATAGATAGATAGATAGATAGATAGATAGATAGATAGATAGATAGATAGATAGATAGATATATAGATATATAGATATATATAGATATACATATGGATAGATAGATATATAGATATACATATGGATAGATAGATAGATAGACAGATAGATATATAGATAGATAGATAGATAGATAGATAGATAGATAGATAGATAGATAGATAGATAGATAGATAGATAGATAGATAGATAGATAGATAGATAGATAGATATACAGACAGACAGACAGATAGATAGACAGCCAAGCAACTAACCAATCAGTCAGTTAGTCAGTCAGCCAAGCAAACAAGTAGTAGCAATAGCAGCGAAAGTTGTAGCAGTGACAGTAGCGGTAGAAGTGGCAATAACAATGACAGTAGCGGTGACAGTAGCGGTAGCAGTGGCAATAACAATGACAGTAGCGGTGACAGTAGCGGTAGCAGTGGCAATAACAATAACAGTAGCGGTAGCAGTGGCAATAACAATGACAGTAGCGGTGACAGTAGCAGTAGCAATGACAGTAGCGGTGACAGTAGCAGTAGCAGTGGCAATAGCAATGACAGTAGCGGTGACAGTAGCAGTGGCAATAGCAATGACAATAGCGGTGACAGTAGCAGTAGCAGTGGCAATAACAATGACAATAGCGGTGACAGTAGCAGTAGCAGTGGTGGTAACAATGACAGTAGATGTAGCAGTGACAATAGCAATGACAGTAGCGGTGGCAGTAGCAGTATCAATACCAATGGCAGTAGCGGAGACAGTAGCAGTAGCAGTGGCAATAGCAATGACAGTAACAGTGGCAATAGCAATGACAGTAGCGGTGACAGTAGCAGTGGCAATAGCAATGACAGTAGTGGTGACAGTAGCAGTGACAATAACAATGACAGTAGCGGTATAGTAGCAGTGACAGTAGCAGTAGTAGGGGCAGACATAGTTGAAGTAGCAATAGCAGGAAGAGTAGCAGAGACCATAGCAATAGAATTGGGCAGTAGTAGTAGTAGCAGCAGCAGTAGCAGTGACAGCAGTAGTGTCAGTGGTAGCAGCAGCAGCAAAAGCAGCAGCAGTAACAGAGCCAGTGCCAGTAGCAAGGGCAGCAGCAGCAGTAACGACATTCAATTTTCATTTCAACTTATATTCGTGCTTAGATCCAATTAAGGTTCAAGCACGCTGTCTTGGGCACACACCTCAGCTATCTGGGCTGTCTGTCCAGGACAGTGGGTAAGTTGTTAGTTGGGTAGTGGTTAGTGTGAGAGAAGAGGATGTAGTGGTCTTGCACCTACCCATTGAGTCCTTAAGAACTCGCTCTGGGTTGGAGCCGGTACCGGGCTGCGAACCCTGTACCTACCAGCCTGCAGTTCAATGGCTTAACCACTGCGCCACCGTGGCCAGTAATGACATTCAGTGATCTTTTGAACACTCGTACTTAAATTAGGTTTCACAACTCGGACGCTTGCATCTAACCCTATTCATTAAAACATAAAACATATTTAAGTTTGATTACGTCATGGAAATCTAACTTACCATCAGCAGATAATATGTAGTATCTAGACACAGCTTCGAAGGTGGCATTTGCTGGGTCCTGCAATACACTGTAGTGTAGCTGACACCTGAAGGACGTTTTGCTGTAGAAGAATGAAGCGCAGTTTGCAGTCCTAAAACAGACAGACGAGCAACCAGCTGCCGTTTGAACATCTGGGAGTACCTTTAGAAGATCCTGGGATAGGATTTTATCCTGGAAATTGGCCACGGGCACTGCTTTACGATTACACCGTGAGGCTGACTCCTCCAACGACTTGTTGACAAAAAGGATGAAGCATAACACAGTGAGAAGAAAATATCGAATCATAAACCTCATTGTTACTAATAATGGGCTAAATGAAAGTATGTTCGACAGTAATTAATGACTTAGTTACTGTAGAAAATGTTTTTAATCTTAATACATCCAGAAATATCACGGTTTAACACAGATACTATAATTATATACCATATGCAAGTGCATGTATATTTGAAAACACGGTTTCGCTTGAACGATTTGTTTAGCAGATAGTTTTAAGGTGCTTTCTCACAGCAAGAATTATAGTAACAGTTTATAGAACATGGCATTTTGTAACTTATACACAAATGTATAATGACTATAAATCGTTTTAGCTGCCTTAAGCTGTTACATAATAGTATATAATATTACCATTGCACTGTGGGTTCGTTTGTCGTTTGCATGTCATTTAAAATAAAACAATTTAAATCACATGGAAATTGTAATAGAATTTTAAAGTAATAAAAGTGCGAACCCTCAGGCGTGAAAGTTAGGTACAGTTTAAATTACAATACTAAGAAGAAATGTATGCGTTAAAGCTACAGGTATATTTAATATCGCAGTAGTATTATTATAGCATTGATATCTTTGTTTAAGCTGCTGTTAAATGTAGTTTTAGCTAAAATAAAACAACCTATCGTAGTTGTAGCGGCTCATGGGCATACAATTATACAAGACATATACAATCATCAATATAAACCAATGTATGTATGTGTATGTTGCGATCTTAAATGCAATGAATATTTAAAAAATACACCATTTCAAGATTACAAAGTTCTTTTCTATTTTGAAAAGACAATAATATTATTAATTTAAAAACAGATGGTTTTAACCAGTAGTATTTTTTAACATATAATGATCAAATATGTAAATACAATGGACATATTAAAATAAAACGAAATTCATTTTCAGTGTGATCGTTCAACTACATATCTTTCTCGCTCAGTGAGTAAATTGTGTGATGATACTCGAAATTTTGTGATGAGATTGAAATGAATAACACATCGTATTGTCTACAGTTGTGACTGCCTGAGTGCAATACAAATAAACTGCTGATTGAGGGGGTGGGGTTGGGGCGTATTGCAACTTGATGCAAATACATAAACAAAACAGATGTTGGCAACAATAACGGCGGTATGTCTTAAACAATATAACGATATATAGAGAGATTATTATACGAGCTTGTGTGTTGTACTGACTTTACGAAACAAGTGTCAGAATAATTGTATTATCCAACGAGAGCTAGGGTAATACATGAATCCTGACACGAGTTTCATAAAGTCATTATGATTAACAAACGAGTGTAATAATTTCTTTATTATCTATATACATTATCCAAAATATTATTTTTATGAATAACAAGCTGGGACCATGTCAAAACGTTTCAAACGTAACTAGAAAGAGACGTCGAAACGACGTCATTTTCCGAAATTACATCAATTTGGTAAGCGTTTAAACAGATCTAAGACTGGGGAAGCTGCATTCAGTTATGACGTCACTTCACAAAATGAAGTCATTCGTTGTGCACCTGAAATCATTATGACACACGTGTGCCATACTGATTATATTTCCCTGAATATCTTGAACCATGTGGATAATAATCTCTATATATCTTTTTAAAAGGAAAATGGATAAAATACAGGAACTTACACTATATAACATGCATATGCCATTCTGAAAGCCCCCAAAACATATTGCATCCACACACTCTCTCCCTCTCCCTCTCTCTCTCTCTCTCTCTCTCTCTCTCTCTCTCTCTCTCTCTCTCTCTCTCTCTCTCTCTCTCTCTCTCTCTCTCTCTCTCTCTCTCTCTCTCTACTAAAATTGTAACGAATTCGGCGCGCATAATGTGTATACAACACATCGTTATCATAAATAGCACCGTGAAAACGCATCCTGTGTGCAGTATTGATAAGCGATATGTGTTCAGAAATAATTCATAAGGTTGCTGATATCGTATGTATAATACTGTATACATTTTTATAATCTAGCTGATTCGATTCTGGCAAATCCTGTAAATCATATATCGCTAAAACATATAGTTTTACATTGCTACATATGTACTGTAATGCCTTTGATGGTGTCTACCTATATTACTTATTAACTGACTAGAAAAAGAGCATTGTTGTTGTTTTCTTTATTGTGGTGGAGTGGGGTGGGTCGGTTTAAAAAAAACAAAAAACTAGTACTGCTGTGGGTTTAATATAATCTAATCGAATAATAATACATTTTATTTCATATCAATGATCCATAGAATAATACATTCATATACACAATTAATTACATACTATAGTCCTGTGCAATTGCTTAGACCCTAAGTTTTTTGCAAATGTTACGTTTAATTTCTTATTCAATCCTTGTGTTCTTTACATTTGCATGAAAACAAACCCAAACCCCGACAGGTTTTATATACAAATGATTATCTAAAATGCACGAAGCTGACTTATTTCATTTTACAAAAATTTCTGTATGTTTTGAATGCACGTTCATTCTCCTATAAATAACTAAGGTTATTTGTATAACAATAGATTAGGATATGAGGCTACGTGAAGCTTGTTTTATTGAATCAAGGTTATGGATGTTTTGGAATGTAAAATGTGTACCAGCTTTGTTTAAAGTTTTCTTTAAACATATACGTAAAAATACGTGTAACCATTCCATGTACATACAGTATATTGAATCAATTTTGCCAATACATTGTTTATGTGAATGTTTTTTTTTTAAATTATATACATTTACAACTACATATGAAGCCAGAAGTGGGTGTGGGGTTGGGCAGAGGGCCACGCCTCCACCAATCGCGGGTATACAATATTCTGGCCACGTGTGTGTACAATATGTCACAATCACGAGATTAAGACCTCACCCTAACCCCTACCCCCTCACTAAAAGGGAACGTGACCTTCAGATGAACACTTGCCCGTACATTATAAATAATTATTCATGGACATACAACCTGACAATCATAATGTATCAACCTATCTTATAGTTGCTTTACAGTGATTATCCCTAATAATACCCAAACGTATTTATGTTTGTATCAGTACATTACATTAATGAAATAGCAGGCGCGGATCCAGAAGTTTTTTTAATAGTGGGGACCTAAAACCAGTTGTTGCTTTTGAACAGGTGGATGGGATAAGTTTATATTTTGTGTGTATTCTGTAATATATATTGTTTGGAAAAAGAAATAGGGTGGGGTGGGGTGGGGGCGTGTCACTTGGACTCCCCGCCTGAATTGTTTATTGACTTACGTTTCCAAACTGTTTCTTAAATATAGGTCATAGTACAATATATTCCGCTAGGAAGGTGGAAAAGAACATTAGTTTGAAACACATTATAGAGTGAGGTTTTTGTTGTGCAAATAGCAATAATTATTTATAGAACAAAGAACGTGCATTCAAAACATACAGAGAATTTTGTAAAATGGAAATAAGTCAACATTTTAGATGATGAATTGTATATGAAATATGTCAGGGTTTGGGTTTGTTTTCACGCATAAGTAAAGAAAACAAGTACTGAATAGGAATTAAACGTAACATTTGCAAAAAACCTTAGGGTCTAACCAAATTGAACAGGACTATAGTATTATACAACAGCTTGTGCCAGCGATTTACGCATACATATTTGACGTACACAGTTATACTGCGCCCCATATCATCCCCCCCCCCCCCCCCCACGCCTCGTACGATTATGGCATGTACACTGTCTTTTAATGTCTATCATCTGCCATGGTTGCGCATATAATATGACCAAATGTTTTATAGTTGTAAACAAACATATCGCATGGCCACTGACCAACTTCAAGGTATCTGGCTCAGTACACACGCAGACATAATTTAGTTTTTATAAGTAAATAATTGATATAACGTGAGTAAATTACGGTTGTAAAGTCAATATTTGTTTTGTTTAACGACACCACTAGTACTAGAGCACATTGGATGTCAAACATTTGGTAATTCTGACGTGTAGTCTTCGGAGGAAGCTTGCTAACATTTTGCCATGAGCAGCAAACGATCGTTTTATGCATTTTCCCACAGACAGTTCATCACATAATTATAAGGCCAGTATTTTTTAATTTTTAGGTTTACGAACAAGAACAGTTGTGCACAAAAGTAGGAGGAAGGGGGAACAAACAAACAAAAACCCCCCAAAAAAAACCCTGTTTGGGGTGTATCAGTAGGGGTGATTTTTTTATTTTAATATGGCTACTTTGATAGATAAAGATAAAATAAGGTTGACAAGGCATCTCTGTGCGCAACCGCGCGGTGCATAGAAATCGGAGCGAAATAGCGAATCGGACCGAAAGAGAGCGACCGAAGACGAATTAACAATTCGTATCTACAACGGTATATTTATTGACGAAATAAGTGTGATTTCTCACTGTTACCTTACGAAATGCGCCACAATAGACTAGAATGGTAACTCTTTTTTTTAGAGCTATTTGTGGAAGTCGGCGGTAAAAAAATAAAAAATAAAAGTGAAAAATACTTTATTTTTATTTTTTATTTGAGCAAAATTTACCTCGGCGGGTTCGTAAACCGAATAATAAAAAAATACTGGCCTAATAATACGCCTTTGATCTGCCTGTAGAGGGCGCTGGTAGGCCGAGAGAAAAACTACAATGCTACGGTTGTGGTACTGTATGTTATAATAGCGTAAGTTATTTATAATGCCAAAGAGAGATTCCTTGACACAATTGCTGTATATCAGGTTCATCCACATGGGTATGATATAGTTATCACCGTATATCAGGTTCATCCACATGGGTATGATATAGTTATCACCGTATATCAGGTTCATCCACATGGGTATGATATAGTTATCACGGTATATCGGGTTTATCCACATGGGTATGATATAGTTATCACCGTATATCAGGTTCATCCACATGGGTATGATATAGTTATCACGGTATATCGGGTTTATCCACATGGGTATGATATAGTTATCACCGTATATCAGGTTCATCCACATGGGTATGATATAGTTATCACGGTATATCGGGTTTATCCACATGGGTATGATATAGTTATCACCGTATATCAGGTTCATCCACATGGGTATGATATAGCATAAGTAATTTAGTGTCGGATGCTCCAAAACCTTTTCATCAGCCATGATTGTTTTTGTTTAGGGCAGTCGTCGGTATTCATTGTAAGGGACGGTCCATAAATGTCAGTGGTTTTCATAATCCTAACAATGTTAGGATTGGGTTTGACCCCCCTCCCCTCCTCCCCTAATCCTAACATAAAAAGATTGATATAATGTGTACGAAACATTGACCTTCGATGGACCGATGTTTTACCTGAAAAGCAATCCGAACATGGCTTTTACCCGCCCCCCCCCCCCTTCCGAACATTGTTCGGATTGTGAAGCACGTCGATATTTATGGACCGTCCCTAAATGTTCATACTTTTCCGAGTTCCTACGTTTAACAGTACTTTATGTACCAATATCTATAGAACAAAATACCAAGTTCACAAAACATATCTTTTTAGAAAAAACAAACAAACACAAATCGTGGACGAAATGACCTGTAACCCGAGTTTTGCATGCATTATTGCGGACAGAGTAAAGGCACTTTGTCTTCTATTATTCCTACCGGTCTCGGTGGAGTCGTGGTTAGGTCATCGGTCTACAGGCTGGTAGGTACTGGGTTCGAATCCCAGTCGAGGCATGGGAGTTTTAATCCACATACCGACTCCAAACCCTAAGTGAGTGCTCCGCAAGGCTCAATGGGTAGGTGTAAACCACTTGCACCGACCAGTGATCCATAACTGGTTCAGCAAAGGCCATGGTTTGTGATATCCTGCCTGTGGGAAGCGCAAATAAAAGATCCCTTGCTGCTAATCGGAAAGAGTAGCCCATGTAGTGGCGACAGCGGGTTTTCTCTCAAAATCTGTGTGGTCCTTAACCATATGTCTGACGCCATATAAAATGTGTTGAGTGCGTCGTTAAATAAAACATTTCTTTCTTTCTATTATTCCTAGACTGGACGGGGCAGTGCAACAAATACAACCGGGAATCGTAGTACTGGTGGCTGGAGGCAACGACCTAGATAGGGATGTCATTGACGGACAGCGAGTGAGTGGAGCCATGTTTTCTCTGGCGAGTTATGCAAACATTGGTTTGGAAGTGCCTGTAGTCGCAGTGACTCGGCTAGCCTTTTGTTTTAAGATTGTCAAAAATCGCTAGTGTTTAGGAGTACAACGATGGTGTTGTAAACGCTAATCGAAGGTTAAAACATTTAATTGGTCTAGAGGGTAACAGCCGAATCATTTATTGGAACACAAAGGGGATCAAACAGCCCAAAGTTAACCCATATGTAGGTGATGGCGTTCATTTGAACTGGGTGTTTGGGATGACAAAGGGGATCAAACAGCCCAAAGTTAACCCATATGTAGGTGATGGCGTTCATTTGAAATGGGTGTTTGGGATGACAAAGGGGATCAAACAGCCCAAAGTTAACCCATATGTAGGTGATGGTGTTCATTTGAACGGGGTGTTTGGGATGACAAAATTTTCCTACAGTTTGAAGAAGGCAATTGTTGAAAGAAGGAAACGATTAATAAATATTTAAATTTTATAATGTTATAGATATTTGAGTCTTGTCAACATGAAGATAATTGGTCCCATATATAAATGTATAATTTGGCTTAATTAAGTTTATATATATATATATATATATATATATATATATATATATATGTCTTTGAGTCATACAGATGTTATCTTTGAATTTGAGTCAAACTTGAAGTGTGACTTTGAATGTGAGTCACATTTACACAAGTTGTATAAATGTTTATATATGACTGAATGTGAGTCATACAGATATTGTCTTTGAATTTGAGTCACAATTGAACTGTGTGTCTTCGAAGGGGTCACGTGGTTGGTTGTTTTTATAACTTACATGAGTTGGAATTTGAGTCAGACATATACATCGACTTTGAAGATGAGTCGCATTTAGACTTTATTGCCTTAGAAGGAAATCAAGCAGTCAGTTGTTTGATATTTCGTATGATTTTGAATGTGAGTCATGCACAGTATTTGCTTGCGTAAAGCTACAACCGCTAAGGTGTGTAGTAAGGGGAAAGTAATGCGGCCTCAAAGAATTGAAGCACCAGGGGAAGCAGTTGTACGGCACCAAAGGAGAGGCAGTATATCTGCAGCACTAGGTTCACCAGCGCAGTTGCCAGAAGAAGGTAGCAGACAGACGGCGGCAGACACAAGCGATCTGGTGAATACGGTGGTCGAAGTGCTGCAGCAAGAGGTTTGGTGGGTATGCCACATACCAGCAGCATGACAGCACCCACTGGCAGTGGGACAATAACAACACCAGAAGACTCGCAATATCCATTGGACGGAGCTGTTGCCAGTTTAGCATAGCATATAACCCAATCGAATTAAAATTAGCTCCACTATTACATGTGGATCTAACACCAGCCAGTTGGAGCTCATGTCCACCAATCAAAACCTTACTTGCAGAATCCTGCCAGTGATTTAAAAATAATTTGAAAACATTCCGAATTATCCTGAGGGTATACGACATGTTTCGTGTGAATTACGAATGCCTTAAAACATGTTTTATTTTATAAAATAAATATTTGTAATGTAAAACTGAAGACTGGTTTAGTTTTTTTGGGTTTTTTTTATATAAATAAATAAATAATTTTTAATGTAAAATTGAAGACTGATAACCCACCCCGTACGTATTGGTATGGTTCGCTGTACTGCGGCCACTAAAATAGACTCGCCCGATATTTTTAGAATTTGTATGCTCCCAAATAATGTTATAAAAGGCGAAGTGTGATTGGTCAATATTTAAATTATTATTTACAGACGAAATGTTACCTGGACGTTGGGGACTACGCAGTGTTGTTAGTTTTAACTCACTGGCAGGATTCTGCAAGTAAGGTTTTGATTGGTGGACATGAGCTCCAACTGGCTGGTGTTAGATTCACATGTAATAGTGGAGCTAATTTTAATTAGATTGCATATAACCTGGAAAAAAATAGTAGAAAGCTGAATTTTTCAGTAAAGCTTCAGAAAGTTACAGCTGTACCAACATCACAAAGTTCTGCAAATTCTACCCTGTGGAATTTTTAAAAATTCAAGATGGCCACCATTACCATCAGCAATAAAAGGGAAAACTTCAAAAGCATCATAACTTTACAACCACAGGCTTCAGAACAATGATTTTAATGTGTAAATTCATGTTTGGAGTGTGCTGAATCCAATGGGTGCAAATATGTTTGAATTCCATCTGAAATAATCCAAGATGGCTACCAACAAAGCTAATAATCGGCTATAAAATCAGGCGTTTCTTTACTTTAGAGCTATAATAATACATAATTCACAATGCATTAAATTGAAGAGGGGTTTTACAAACAAAATCCTGTAATGGAGATAGGGAAAAACACAAAATGTCTGTTTTTGTTCAGCATGTTTGTGAATTACGATCTTGTAAGTGTATTTTGACCGTGCGTATCAATTTTCTTTTTCTTGTTTTATAACATTATTTGACCAGGGAACTAAATATGTTACTAATTTCACTATCATTCATTTGTTGGCCAACAATAATTTACCCTTTTAGCATTGTAGGAGTACGTTCTGATGGATTGGCTAGTATTTTTCCATTTGATTTTCAATAAACAAAATGGCGGCCAATGCATATAAGGACAAATATGGAAATATGCATAGCATTAGCTAAATGACATTTACACTTTGTTTTCTAATACTATAAATGACGAAGATAGACCCCAACTTGTATGAATCTCGAGAACTGGTTGATATATTGAGTAGTTTGTCATTTGCAGATGATTACAGAGAGTTTCCGCCTCTGTATGATGCATTTCTTACAGATGAGCATCTTCATAAATCAAGGCTAATATTCGTTGCTCGTATTCAGCCTGGATACATGTCGTCAAGAAATCGTGCCACAAAATGCTTAAATTTCATTGGATGCGATGAGATCTGATTGCAACGAATCGCAACGCTCCTTATAGATTCCCTTGTTATTGTAAACAAAGATGGCAGCGTCAGCGTCCGACGGTTAATTTTTTATATTGCCTTCAAGATTGTCACATGTTACCGATGCTGTGATTGGTCAGCGATGTCATCGTGTAAGGGACATAATCGGTGTTACAGATTTTCTTCCAATAGAGGGCGCTAGTAGTGGATATCAGTAATCTTGACTACTTGTATCAAGGCTGAATACGAGGAACGAATATTAGCCTTGATTTATGAAGATGACAGATGAGCAGTTGTATGATATTGAGGGTGATCTTGTAGATTTTACATTTGACAATGCTGACATCAATGTTAGAACCCTTACACGGCATGGCACTTGGCACGTTCTTGGTGGCATTGCATGTGTTATCCCTTACGGGTGTGCATAGTTACACCTCTGACCAGCATGTGGACCTTCATGCCAGTAGCACATACCGAGGTACAAAATACTATGAAACCTTCCTCCCTTGGCTGGAAGTGCATTCTCCATTCTCCTATGGAGAGCACAATAACTCGCTGATCTGTGTAGCAAGTGATGTCATTGCTGGGAAGTGTGTCAATGTGGATCAAGCTGTTGCTCTTGGCATAAACGCTGCTTTTGGCTGTTACTGGGCAAACGTATGCCAACATGAAGTTGAAGAGAAACGACAGAGTGACCAGCATCGGTGGTAACAAAAATGTATCACTATCCGTGGTGTTGGGTTGGAGGTGAATAGCACATTGTTATTCATGAGGGTTACATGTGTGATTAAGGATAGTTCCGAGATGGAAGCTTACCTCCTTCATGAGTTTGCCAAACAGCCGCCCTCCTTATTTGATAAAGGGATTATGAGAAACTTCTAGTGGGAATAATATTCCTAAAGTTGACAATAAGTATCCACCTTCAATTTCTTTATGACGCATGCTTCATTCTTGATGGAGGTCACCTCCTCCTAAGCTTGCCTTGGCCTACTGATCAGCTGATATAGTTTTTGATTTGGAAATGAAAACCACATCTAAATAGTTTTTTGGGGGGAAATGGCAAAAATATAGATCGCTTTATCAAAAAAGTTGATTGGAAAATTTGAGGGAGTAGGTCTGACTGCCGTGGTTAGTGTCTAAACACAAAATTCACCCGTTGTTGGTGTGGCGACTGACACTGATTTGCTGGTGATGATGGTTGCACAAGCCATCTCAAACATGGATCTCTATATGCTTTCTGGCCATAACCCATTGCAATCATACTGTATAGGTGAAATTCAAGCAGCTTTTAGCAACCTCAAACGACACCTGATGTTTGTACATGCAATCACAAGATGTGATACAGTGTCTGCCCTCTACAATCAAGGGAAGAAGAAGGCTCTTGCACAGGTTGATGATGGCGATAACTGGGACTGTTTGAATGTCTTTTCTCAGTCTAACAGCACTCACAATGATATAGCAAGTGTTGGAGAGTTATTTCTGCTAAAGCTATATGGAGCAGTTAGATCGAAAGAAAGAAAGAAATGTTTTATTTAACGACGCACTCAACACATTTTATTTACGGTTATATGGCGTCAGACATATGGTTAAGGACCACACAGATTTTGAGAGGAAACCCGCTGTCGCCACTTCATGGCTACTCTTTTCGATTAGCAGCAAGGGATCTTTTATTTGCGCTTCCCACAGGCAGGATAGCACAAACCATGGCCTTTGTTGAACCAGTTATGGATCACTGATCGGTGCAAGTGGTTTACACCTACCCATTGAGCCTTGCGGAGCACTCACTCAGGGTTTGGAGTCGGTATCTGGATTAAAAATCCCATGCCTCGACTGGGATCCGAACCCAGTACCTACCAGCCTGTTGACTGATGGCCTAACCACGACACCACCGAGGCCGGTCAGTTAGATCGAAGTCACAGGACAAGCATCGTTATGTCAATTATTTTCGATCTGTCCATAAAGCATGTTTGTCTTCATCTGGTTTTAAGTTGGAATTACCCCCTCCAGTAGCTGCAAAATATCATAGCTTTAAAGCATATCATTCTGTCCAGCATTGGCAGGCAAAAGAGTTGTCACAAACTGAATGGGGATGGTAGTACATGGAGGGACTGTTTGTTCCAATCAAAACTGACAGGCCGGATGCTCATGAGAAAGTGCTAAAAATTATATCCTGTGCCTACAAGGGAGGATGTGGAAAATGGTGTGGCTGTTACATTGCCGGGTTTGAGTGCACCTTCTTGTTAACTGTTTGTGGTGGACCCAACTGTACAAATTCTCATGCAATGTATGCAGAAACTGATGTTATTGATTAGACTTCCCAGACTGAAGCTAATGTAAGCTAATTATGAGCAGTCAAAAGTTGGTTTTAATTGCTTATTGGAATCTCTTTTATAGTATATAGATGCAAATATGATATTTCTGTAGTATATAGTTATAAAGTTATGCAAATATTTTGATTTCGGAGCCAAATATTGGTCTCGTTGACGGCCATTTTGGATTTATGCTAATTAACTCAGCTCCAAGACAAATGTACATAGCTTCATTGGATTCAGCATACATCAAATATGAATTTACACATTAAAATTATTGTTCTAAGGCTGATAGTTGAGCAGTTATGATACTTTTGGAGTTTTCCCCATCTTGAATTTTTTTTTAATGCTACAGGATAGAATTTGCAGAACTTTTTGTTTGTTTGTTTGTTTGTTTGTTATGTTGGCCTAGGTATGGTTTTCTGGAGCTCTCCTGAAAAATTCAGCTTTCTACTATAAAAATTCCGGGTGCTTGTTATATTTTGGCTAATGCTCCTGGCCTATGGTGTGAAAGATCATATTAATGGGCTCTTTAGTTCTTACTGACCACTGACTTTGTCATTACTTCATTTTATTTTAACTAGTTTATCGTGCTCATATACCACTGAGGTTTTCATTTTCATTTGATTATTTTAACAAATGAAAATTATTCCAGGAGGGGAATAAACTTGATAGAGGCCCGTAGCCAATGGGGGGGGGGGGGAATATGTCCTCGGACCCCCCCCCCCCTCCCCTCCCCCCCCCCACCCCCCACCCCCCACCCTTCCCCAAGCAACTCGGGCGCTTCGCTCCCTCGTGTATTCTGGACATAAACTTGATAATAACTGGTAGCTATTTATTAGCATCTATATATGTTGTCAAGGCAGGCCCGAAGATTTCAAATTTTATGGAAACACGTTTTTGGTTCTGATCCCTTTGATCATCGGAAGCCAATTTTTTTTAGTAATTGTGGGTTGTTTCATGAAGCAGGGTAGTGGACTATCGGTTCTGTGATTCTGTTTTCAGGCTACTTGAAACCGTTGTTTCGATGAAATTCAGAGGCTTTCAAGGAAGACATCTTGAGAAAAATAATTGGAATTTCATTTCTCTTGTTACTCTAGATTATAAGGGTTTGTTACTAAAGTTTGTTTTTGTTTAACGACATCACTAGAGCACATTGATTTATTAATCATCAGCAAATGGATGTCAAACATTTGGTAATTTTGACATAGTAGAAAGGGATACTTTATATGCACCATCCCACAGACAAGATAGTACATACCACGGCCTTTGATATACCAGTCGTGGTGCACTGGCTGTGACGAGAAATAGCCCAATGGGCCCACCGATGGGGATCGATCCTAAACCGACCGCGCATCAAGCAAGGGCTTTACCACCCTCCCTTTGTTACTAATGTAAAATGTGGCAGGATTTTCTCAGAAGACTGTTTCATAATTACACAATTATTTGACATCCAATAGCTCATAATTAACGTGTTATAGTGGTGTTAAGTTGATGTGAACTACATGTATGTCTATAAGTAACAATGTTATGCGTTAATAATATTGAAAAATATATATTACAGATCGTTCCGCAAACATTTTTTATTTTGAAATGCAGTGCTGATCAAATCGATAACAATTTTTTTTTTTTTTTTTTTAATATTATTCCCACGAATTTACTTGGCATTGTATATTAAGTCGGCTGTCAAAATAATATTAATACGATATCTACGAAAATACTTGTGTAAATGTTATGTTTGTTTTATACCATCAATAAACCACTGCAGTATCCGTTAAAAACTTCCCATTTGTCTGTATCCTGACTCGATGTTTAAACAGTGGTTGGTCATTAGGAATATGTATTTACTTTTACTAACTACACAATCATACTTGATCATGTTTTATTGATTATTTGCCAACATTTATGTTTCCAATGCCAGTTTAACCTGTGTGAGCTTGTTTGTATGTGTATGTTGTCACCCCTGAAGGCGCAATACTTGGTGAATCACGTATTGTTTTGACAGATCCAAATGGGTTTGGAGTTTGATGTGGGGCGAATGCACGCTATTGACGTATCAAGAATGTACGATCGATTTACCGAAAATCAACAAAATGTTTTGTTGTTGTGGGTTTTTTTTTTTTTTTGGGGGGGGGGGGGGGGGGGGGGGGGGGTAAATATAAAAAGCAAATATTTAGTTTTTGGGGTAGAAATATATTTTTGCTTATATCTGTAATGGAAAAAACATCGGATCTAAATTAAAGTAAATGTCATTGGTGTAGCCAGGGTTATATATTGGGGGTGGAGAGGTAACCATATTTTTAATGTATTCATTTATGTTTTCAATAAATATGTGTATTTGAACCACTCCACATATCAATGAACTGCACCAGAACTATTGCAATGGCCTAGCTATCAACAATGTTTATCACAGGTGAAACATTTTAAAACGAAAACAAAGAAGAAAAAAGAGAGATCCTAAGAAACATTATCAGTTAAGGTTTGTTTTGTTTAACAATACCACAACAATGGCTATAAGATGTCAAACATTTGATAATTTCGAAATATTTTCTTAGAGTGAAAACTCGCTACATTTTTCCACTAGTAGCAAGGGATCTGTTCTATGCACCATGTCATAGACACGATAGCACATACCACGACCATTGATATACCAGTTGTGATGCACTGCATGGAGCGAGAAATAGCCCAATGGGTCCACCGACGGGGATCGATCCCAGACTAACCGTGCATCAAGCGAACACTACCACTGGGCTACGTCCCGCCTCGTGGACACATTATTAGATATATGCTAGTAGAATTATTTTAAAACAGAAAAAAAAGAAATGTTTTCTTTAACGACGCACTCAACACATTTTATTTACGGTTATATGGCGTCAGACATATGGTTAAGGACCACACATATATTAAGAGAGGAAACCCGCTGTCGCCACTTCATGGGCTACACTTTTCGATTAGCAGCAAGGGTTCTTTTATATGCACCATCCTACAGACAGGGTAGTACATACCACGGCCTTTGATATACCAGTCGTGGTGCACTGGCTGGAACGAGAACTAGCCCAATGGACCCACCGACGGGGATCGATCCCAGACCGACCGCGCATCGAGCGAGCGCTTTACCACTGGGCTATGTTCCGCCCCTATTTTAAAACAGTTGAGAGATGCTAACACTATGCATTCTGATGAAAAGATTAAAGTTACATTCTCTGGTTACCATATTATAACATCATGTAAAAATGTGAAATGCAAGCTCAAATGCACTTTTTAAAAAGTCGTTTGTGTTCGCTATGAACGGATATCGTCAAACGTATACGCTTGATTCGTCGCCTGTGCCGCCATAGCTCGGCAAAACACAAACGACAGTCTGTTGTCAGTTTCAGTTAACACGTGCGTTAGTCGATTTCAAATTGTAGGGTTCGTCTCAAAAAATTAAAAGAGAAATCTTGCGCTGTACGAAGAACGTTCGGTTGAGGATACGGTACTAGAGTCTTTCGTTAAAACCGGTTTGATCTTGACAACGTATTATCGACAGTCGTACCTTCCTATTTCAGAATTGATATTTTATAAAGTGTTAGTAGAACTTTCAAAGTTTAGTTTGTATACTAGTAACACATTAATCATGTATATATTTTTAAAATAAAATATACTAAAGTAGACAATGAACGTTTTCACTTCTTAATTTTACGTGTTAAAATCGACAAATTCAAATAAATATTATTTCGTTTGGAAAGGGTAAAGTTGGGGTGGGGGTTTGTTTAACGACATCAAAGATAAAGCATATTGATATAATAATCATCCGACCCCATACAACCGTAAATAAAATGTGCTGAGTGCGTCGTTAAATAAAACATATCCTATCCTTCCTTCCATCTGCTGTTGGATGTTTAACATTTGGTAACTTTGACATATAATCTTAGAGAGGAATCGGGTGCATGTCTAGGGGGAGGGTATTGGAGGTCGAAACCCTTACTTGGCCAAGCTTTAAAAAATTGAAATGGATTTTTGAGGGGAGCATGGCCCCATATAAACTTCGCTTAACACAGTCTATAACCCCAGTCCCGCTGAAATCCCTGCACATGCGCCTTGGAAACCCGCTACATTTTTTTTTTTTAGCAAGGGATTGTTTATATGTACCATCCCACAGACAGGATATCACATACCATGGTCTTTTCGTTTTCCTGCCGATGGGGATCGATCCTAGACTGACCGCTAGCAGACGCTAACGATCATCTCTCAAACAACTAGCCCGAGTACTCTGACTGTAAGAGAGCTAGACGGACATTTGGACATAAATACGCTCTCATTACAGTCAGAGACCAAGCTATGTATTTTTTTGGCAATTCCCGACAACCAAAAAGTTGGCAAAGATTTCCGCTCTAATACCACAACAATCCTATGTTTGACGTCAAATACCTTTACATCGATCATTTTCGAGTTAACTGATTAAAAAAAATCCACATATTAATCACTAATACACATACTACAGAAAGAAATCCGACAGCACCCACATTCAGCAATCTAATTAAAATTAGCTCCACTATTACATGTGGATCTAACACCAGCCAGTTGGAGCTCATGTCCACCAATCAAAACCTTACTTGCAGAATCCTGCCAGTGATTTAAAACTAACAACACTGCGTAGTCCCCAATGTCCAGGTAACATTTCGTCTGTAAATAATAATTTAAATATTGACCAATCACACTTCGCCTTTTATAACGTTATTTGGGAGCATACAAATTCTAAAAATATCGGGCGAATTTATTTTAGTGGCCGCAGTACAGCGAACCATACCAATACGTACGGGGTGGGTTATCAGTCTTCAATTTTACATTAAAAATTATTTATTTATATATAAAAAACTAAAACTAAATTAGTCTTCAGTTTTACATTACAAATTATTTATTTTATAAAATAAAACATGTTTTAAGGCATTCGTAATTCACACGAAACATGTCGTATACCCTCAGGATAATTCGGAATGTTTTCAAATTATTTTTAAAATACTGGCAGGATTCTGCAAGTAAGGTTTTGATTGGTGGACATGAGCTCCAACTGGCTGGTGTTAGATCCACATGTAATAGTGGAACTAATTTTAATTAGATTGCCACATTCAGCTACGCTTCGTGACACTCCGTCGCAAGAATTACAAAGGTCGGTGACCTATTTCGTGACGTAGTTCACGTGATCGCCCACTGGGCGATTCCGCCTTGTGCAACAGTTACAGGGGCCGTATCATACCAAGCGACGTTACAACATGGAAGAGTTGGCTAATGGTTTCTTCTCTAACACAGTGATAAAATTACCAAATATTTGACATCCAATAGCCGATGATTAATGAATCAATGTGCTGTAGTGGTGTCGTTACACAAAACAAACTTTTTTTGGTGAATGTCGGGCACTTGTCGTTTTGAGACGGCCCCTGGAAGACGGAATGGCTGAGTGGGCGATCATGTGACGCATCGTCACGATATAGGTCGGCGAACTTAGAATTCTGCTGTCCGGAGTTTGCCGAAGCTTAGCTGAATGTGGGTGCTGTCGGGTTTCTTTCTGTGGTGTGTGTATTAGTGATTAATATCTGAATTTCTTTTAATCAATCAACTCGAAAATGATCGATGTAAAGGTATTTGACGTCAAACATAGGATTGTTGTGGTATTAGAGCGGAAATCTTTGCCAACGTTTTGGTTGTCGGGAATTGCCAAAAAAATACATAGCTTGGTCTCTGACTGTAATGAGAGCGTATTTATGTCCAAATGTCCGTCTAGCTCTCTTACAGTCAGAGTACTCGGGCTAGTTGTTTGAGAGATGATCGTTAGCGTCTGTTTGTGCATTATTATTTTTTTACTTTCCTGTGATAAATTATTCACAAAGAAATCAATGATTTGGCATTAATCTAGCCGTAACTATTCCCCTGGCCTTAGACCAGTCATTACTGTTGAACGGTAACCGCTTGTTCCTTTGTTTTCGGCAATATCGTAATGTTGGATAATGATATATAGCAATAATGGAGGGGGGGGGGGGGGGGGGGGGAGAGAGAGAACACATTTGTCGACGTATTTGTGTAGCATACAGTGTACGATTGGGATGGTGAAAGCCGGTGTGCCATTATTAAAATGTTGATAAATTGAATGCATGCAAAATCTACAAGCTAAAATACTAATTGGGGTGGTTGTATGAGATGGGAAGGTGTGTGTGTCGGGGGGTGGGGGGGGGGCTAAAAATGTGTATTGTATGTATTTATGTAGGTGACAATTTATACAGCCACAACTATATGTTAGTTTGTTTTGTTTAACGATACCACTAGAACACATTCATTCATTAATAATCGGTTTTTGGATGTCAAACATTTGGTAATTCTGACATGTGAATTTGGAAGAAACCTGCTACAATTTTTCATTAGTAGCAGAGGATCTTTCGTATGCACTTCCCCCACATACATGACAGCACATACCACGGCCCTTGATATACCACTTGTGAGGCAGTGGTTGGGACGTGCGGGAGGGGGGATTTAGCTAGAGAATGGGTTCACAAGGGGATTTAATCCTTCGGCCCAAGCAGCTCGGGCGAGCACACTTCCGACTGAGCTAGGTCCTGCACCCGACTATATGTATGTAGCCTTTGGATAATTATATACTTAGCTAAAAAAAGTTTAGCAATAGACTGCTTCGGAGTTCCGAACTGCATTGCGAAAACACATCCGGTCAAAGGTCAATACTGCCTAGAAAGGCTTGTGTACGTCGAAAGTACATTGCCGATGACTTTAAAATAGATTGTTCTGTAAATAAGATATGTATTTTCGTGAAGTACTTGCGGGATGTCATTGGAATTTTGTAAACCTATATGAATAAAATGTGATAAACGTTTGTCCTCACCAGAATATTTATAAATTTACCACGTGGTGTTGATCATTTGCTAAGTGCCCTAAGAGAGTCGTGTGAAGGGGTGGGTTTTGGTGGTCGACCACCTTCCACACCTTGCTCAAGCATATTTTCGTCTTCTTTTTTTCCCAATATATTTTCCAGGGGAGTATGTCTCGACCCCTCTATAAACTTCGCTTGCCACAGTATAGATCCTCATTCTACAATTCCCGCACACACGCCTGCCGTAATAATGTTTTTGTCATATGACATCTACAATACATCTTTCTAGCTTCAATATGACATTCGTCAATGGAGCTGTTATCATGGGAGTATACTGGGGGGGGGGGGGGGGGGAGAGGGCGGGTCGGACAAACCCCCAATACCCGCTGAGGCTTACAGTGCAATATTAGGCTATTCATATACATGTGTTCAGGGAAAATGAAGACAAAAGGGTTAGCTAGGTTCATATTCTATACCACCTCTCGATCCAGACTATGATACGCCCGTTAGCACTGGCGAAACCGTGGGTGGGGGTGGGTGGGTGGGGTATGTATGTGTGGTGCCAATGAAATCCTGGTTATGCTAATGCATGGGAGTAAGTTATTATTTATTTAAGGATACCCTGATATCTGCATTAACAATAACGAGAGAGAGAGAGAGAGAGAGAGAGAGAGAGAGAGAGAGAGAGAGAGAGAGAGAGAGAGAGAGAGAGAGAGAGAGAGAGAGAGAGAGAGAGAGAGCACTGCTTTTACCCGGTATCTTCCATAGACGAGTTTGAATAACGAGAGACAGAGACAGAGACAGAGAGACAGAGAGCA
>NC_054708.1:48778833-48893833 GCF_016097555.1 Gigantopelta aegis | reverse complement strand
AACATTTTCTGTGTGTACTAAAACATTGGTCGATTGTCCCATTATTTTATTTTATTACAATCCATGGTCTTTTTTTTGTCTTTTTCTTTTTTTTTCTTTTTTTGTAGAATATTATACACTTCTTTATTTCTTCGAGTGTTAATTTTGCTTCCAACATTTTGAGATTTCTCGACTTTCTCGGAAAAAGTCCTATACGTATTGAATAAGACATTCGGTTGCAGTCGTTGGACACAAAAAGGAAATCTTAAAATGTTGGAGGCAAAATACATTCCTGAAAAAGTAAAGAAGAGTTTTTTTAAAAAGAAAAAAGAAAAATAACATACATGTAGTTGGACAATCGACTATTGTTTTTAGTACTTACAGTAAATAATGGTAGAGCTTTTTTGACACCACGTTTTGAAACACACGTTATTTTAAACATAAGACGTGTATCAAAATCAACATTTCCTCATCAATGCACAACATGTGGAAAAAAAGCAGTGATCTGCAATGCATATTTTTATCGATATTCAACTCCAAAGTGAGACAGTTTAAAATAAATAATAATAATTTTTAAAACTTACTCGGCTGATATATAAATGTTGAGGTAGAGCAAATTCATACGGGGATGAGTTGCTTTTGGTGGACTGTTTGGAATTTATTTGTCTAAAAAATAATTATAACACTGTAGCTGATTATATCTGTGCAGTCGGTGCACGTTTTCTCCGGATTTGTTTTTTTTTTACATTAAACACCCCCAACAAATTCGAACCAGGATGTAAATGACGTATAGGCCTACTCGATTCCCGCTATCAAAAGTAGGCAACATTGATCCGTGACCTCTCCCAATATTCATTGCGTTAATCCGGAAATAATCGGAACTCCGAAGTGGTCTATTGGGGGTTGCATAGTACCAAAGAAGAGAGTTCCGTGTTAAAGTTCAAATATTTACGGAGTAAAAGCAGCTGTGGGTGTGATTGGTAGTAATATGTGACATTGATCATTTGTGCAAATCCTATTATCCATTGACAATAAATAAATACACTTCTATTTGTTATACAGTTGTTATGCAGTATATTCCAGAGGTTAAACTAATGCGGGGTACCCCAAAAATGGAACTGCAATTTTCAGCAAAAAGGACGGTTGCTATTAAAAACATTAATTAAATCTCTTAAATGGCATGTAGACACACACACACACCCACACATGTCTATGATACAAGTCAAGTGTAAGACATAGCATATGCTGAAATTGCTGACACGAAAGCGGTGAACCGATGTAGCTGCCATTTAATCTAACACAGGTAAACAGGTTTAGCTATGCATGAGGCGTCGGCCAATTCTCTCGTCACAACAGCTCAAGTACATGGGACAGTGTAGCGATTTGTGTACTGCTTTATTACCTGCTATTATTGGTAAACACCTGGACATACTAGCACAGTGATGCCAGTTATTCTGACATAGTTCAAGTAATCTTATCTCATTTTGGCGAATACTTACGTTTATCCAGAAGTCGGACATGCATACGGCAGAGGTTTTGTGGTTGTTACTTTCGTGTGTGCTGCTTCAGACAGGTATGACACAATAATATGGTGCGAAATTGTACAGTTTAGGTACTAAACGACTATTGTGCGAAACGACCAGTATCAATGCTCTGCAATCTGATTAAAATTAGCTCTACTCAGCGGTTGCAAAATGAAGTACTAGAAGGCGTTGGAACTGTCAGAGTAGGAGTTGGGGGGGGGGGGGGGGGGGGTATCGAGAGCTACAGACACTCAGTAATGGGGGCACGGTGGGAGGGGGGGGGGGTGTCTATGGGCCGGAGTCGGTTACCCCAGACGTTTGCAATGTAGTCCACTAGTAATGCATATAGTTGGTGAAAATGTTGGCCCAAGATTGGAACAAGTATGAATCACATTTCTATCCTTGAATGTGATTGGTCAGTGCAGGAATAAGCGATATCCAACTGTTACAAGCGTTCCATGTATATGGGGTTCTAGAATTTGTTTTTTAAAATTCACTTGCCATGGAACCAGTGGATTTGAAAATTCACTTGCCCAATTTTAACTGTTTATAAAACTCAAAAGCCCATTAAATTGAAATAATTAACTTTTTAATGTACATTTTGCATACTAAGATCATGTTAAATCAATTTGTCAATTTACACAACATGCTCATTGGGCATATTTTATGGTATGTTTAGAAAAACATGCAAACAATTTTCATCAGTTTAGAATAAAGTTACTTATTAAGATTTAAAAATAATTGTTTCCACTAATGCCACCTAAGTTATAAAAACTATCCAGGTTACCTATTACAACAATTAACAACATTAAAAACAAATTAATATTTTATCACTTATAAATGTGTATATATTTATTTACTTATAAATTTATAAATATAAAATTCCTCACCCACCCCCAAAAAAATAAAAATAAAATAAAAAACCTCAAAAAGAAACAAGAACCTTTATTAGCATAAACTGTACATGTATTATAGGTTAAGACATACAATTCCACACCACACACCAAATTAGTAATTTTTCAATGTAGATACTTTGTTAAATTTATCTATTCCATGATATTGTGTATTTTTTTTTTTTTTGCAATTTATTTGATATTTTATAAATTAAATTAATAAGTACTACTTTTAAAGTTTTGCAAACGTAAATGGTGGCTTGCAACCTTTAAACTAATAAAATACTGGTTACCGTTTGACACTCTATTAATCAAAGAAACAAATATTTGGATTCCAGTGCAAGAAAAACAACAAAATGGCGGCGATACGATGAACTTTTGGGGTTTTTTCAATGTTTACATTTTATAACTGAATAAAGTTACATCGGTAGGTATATTGATGTCGTGGATGAGTCAAAGATTACTGGTGATCAACTATTTGTCAGTGAACTGATGCATGTGACAGCAAATCGAAAAAAGTGACTTTTAGATATTTCTTTTGTTTTCGTACGATAGTATGTCTTCAAGAAAATATGAACTGGAGTCTGAGCAACTGTGGTGAAAATAGACGTCGGAAATGAGGGTAGTAAACGGAGCATGCGCCGCGCGACGCCTTGTTTTGCAACCGCTGAGTCTACTGGTCTACTACCAGTAGATCTAAAGCATTGCATGGGCTCTCATGTACAGGTGACATTTTATCTATAAATAACAATTTAAATATCAACCAATTACACTTCGCCTTTCATAACGTTATTCGGGAGCATACAAATTCTAAAAATATTGGGCGAGACTATTTATGCAATAGGCGAACTTGTTAGTCTATTTCAACATTGAAAAAAAAAGGGGAAAGTGCAGTAATAAACTCTGGATTGTATACTAGTATAAACAGATTTTATGGCTATACCATCACGGGGTTTTTTTTCCGTCTTGAAACGAATTTTATATTGAAATTAGTTTCCGGCATACTTCGTAATTAACCCGAATCATTTCGTATACCCTCGGCATAATCCCGAATGTTTTCAAATTCTTTTCAAATCACTGGCATGATTTTGCAATTAAGGTTTTGATTGGTCGAATGAAAGGTCAACTGGACATGAGCTCCAACGGGCTGCTGTTAAATCCACATGTAATAGTGGAGCTAATTTTAATTAGATTGAATGCTCTGTGTTGTAAATTTTACTGTTGTAAACTACCGTGGACGTACCTGAGCTACAATGCATTGGGTGGGGAAGCTGTAAAAACAATTCGGGAACAGTAATATAGGGTTTTCTCCAGCTAGACTAAAAGTATACTTCTGAACTAAAACGGATAGGGTTTTTTGGGTTTTTTTTCAGCCGTCCATCGCTGGGTATAGTCCAATTACTGTGTCTTTTTACTCCCTATCAAGGAAAGAGCCAATGCTAATTGGGGTTTTGGGGTGGGGTTGTTTTCATTTATACTTATTTTCGTGCTTCTGTGCAATTAAGGTTAAAGCACGCTATCATGGGCATACACTTCAGCTATCTAGACTGTCTGTCCAGGGCAGTGAGTTATGGTCAGTGAGGGACAAGTTGGTGTAGTGAATTTACACCTACCCACTGAGTCGTAAATTCACTCTGGGTGGGAACCGGTACCGGTAGACGAACCCAGTACCTACCAGCTTTATGTTCGATGGCGTAACCACTACACCAGCGATGCCGGTGAGATAACTGGGGATTTTTTTGTTTTTTGTTTTTTTTTTTGGGGGGGGGGGTTGTGGTTTTTTATTGGTTTGTTTAATTGTTGGGGTTTTTTTTTTTTTTTTTTTTTTTTTTTTCTTCTTTTTTTTTTGTAATTAAAACAAAATCAATGACGAGATTTAAATCTCTTTTTGATGAGCATACATTATATGGAGACTGTTCATTCGTCATCTAAATTACAGGGGTGTGGTGCCAATATTCCACAGATGAAATGACAGTGCGCTCTGCCATCCTCGCTGGGTACGAGATCGATGTACGTCCATCCACAAAAACGATAGTTAATACCACATTGGTGATGATATCTTTGAAAAAACTTGTGAGTAAAATGTAAGAATTAATATATCTACGTGTTTACAGTCTTGTATACATATGTGTGTGTGTGTGTGTGTGTGTGTGTGTGTGTGTGTGTGTATATATATATATGTGTGTGTGTGTGTGTGTGTATGTATATATATATATATATATATATATATATATATATATATATATATATATATATATATATATATATATATGTATATTTGGTCGATTATCATACAGAAATAAAATTTACAAAATTACCCTGATAATGACCTAGATACATATTTAATATGATGATTTAGATATATTTCACTTTGAATGTTCACTTGTTGAAGCACCTACACACTTACTCTTTCTAGCATGTACATGTTTAACTTTGCCATTGGGCTATTTCTTGTTCTAGCCAGTTCACCACGACTGGTTTATCAAAGGCCGTGGTAAGTGCTATCCTGTCTGTGGGATGGTGCATATAAAAATTCCCTTGCTACTAATGACAATTTTTAGCGGATTTCCTCTTTAAGACTATATGTCAGAATTACCAAATGTTTAACATCTAATATAAATCAATGTGCTCTAGTGGTGTTGTTAAACAAAATAAACTTTTAACTTTAACTTTAACTTTGTAATTTTCTCGGAAATCACGTTATGTACAGTGTATTGTGAAAGCACATTTCCTGAAGGTCAGCGTTTCGCAGGTGTTACAGTCATTAAGATAGAAAGGAGGTAACACACTGGTCAACTCCGAGTAACACTGTTTGTGTTTTGTAGGACATCAGCACGCAGATCCTGTCACTGACGGCTATCTGGTATACGGTGAGTCAGTCTGTCACTTTCTTCCATGTCACTGACGGCTATCTGGTATACGGTGAGTCAGTCTGTCACTTTCGTCCATGTCACTGACGGCTATCTAGTGTACGGTGAGTCAGTCTGTCACTTTCGCCCATGTCACTAACGGCTATCTGGTGTACGGTGAGTCAGTCTGTCACTTTCGTCCATGTCACTGACGGCTATCTGGTGTACGGTGAGTCAGTCTGTCACTTTCGTCCATGTCACTAACGGCTATCTGGTGTACGGTGAGTCAGTCTGTCACTTTCTTCCATGTCACTGACGGCTATCTGGTGTACGGTGAGTCAGTCTGTCACTTTCGTCCATGTCACTGACGGCTATCTGGTGTACGGTGAGTCAGTCTGTCACTTTCGTCCATGTCACTGACGGCTATCTGGTGTACGGTGAGTCAGTCTGTCACTTTCTTCCATGTCACTGACGGCTATCTGGTATACGGTGAGTCAGTCTGTCACTTTCGTCCATGTCACTGACGGCTATCTGGTGTACGGTGAGTCAGTCTGTCACTTTCGTCCATGTCACTAACGGCTATCTGGTGTACGGTGAATCAGTCTGTCACTTTCTTCCATGTCACTGACGGCTATCTGGTGTACGGTGAGTCAGTCTGTCACTTTCGTCCATGTCACTGACGGCTATCTGGTGTACGGTGAGTCAGTCTGTCTGTTTATTTATTTATTTATTTCAACTTATTTTCGTGCTTATATCCAATTAAGCTTGAAGCACGCTGTCCTGGGCACACACCTCACCTATATGGGCTATCTGTTCAGGACAGTGGGTTAGTTGTTAGTCGTAAAGTGAGAGCAAAAAGAGAGTGTAGTGGTCTTACACCTACCCACTGAGTCATTGAAACTCGCTTTGGGTGAGAGCCGGTACCGGGTTGCGAACCCAGTACCTACCAGCATCATGTTCCGATGGCTTAACGACGACACCACCGAGGCCGGTCCTAGTTGTTTTATGCTAGATACGGCTCCTTCTTTATCGTTTATATATATATATATATATAGATACGGCTCCTTCTTTATATATATTTATATATATATATTTTTTTTTTTTTTTTTTTTTTTTTTTTTTTTTTTTTTTTTTTTTTTTAATTCTCCAATCTATGAATGAACAATTATTTTGTAATTTAATACGCTTGGTGTTATAGAACTGGTTTGACAGTCGTCTGCAATGGGATCCAAACAACTACAGTTACATCGAAGAAATCATTCTCAGCCACAAAAAGATCTGGAAGCCGTCGCTAATCGTGAAAAACGAGTACGTGCCACATTAGTGTAGGGGCATATGTAATTCCGTGGGACTTGAATGTTCATTTTTGGAACCGTCCATGATTGTAATTGTTATAGTGTGTAGATTACAATTTATTTATTTTTAATATAAAAAAATGGTTCCATTTTTTTTCTAATGAAGGTCAAGGTCATTTTGACGTTATTCAAGGTCAGTACCCAAAATCGACTTAAAGCATCAATGTGAAAGGTGGGTTTTTTTTAGAACATGGTCATGTAGTATATCAGTGGATAGCTTGTTGTGAGTATTGTACAAATAAGTCAATATTATGTATGAATATGGTATACAGGGTCATAAAACATGTTACTAGCTATTTTTAATTGAATATAGTGTTAAAAAGTCTCTTTTTTTTTCTTCTAAAAACTTATGCGGATTTAGTTGATATTATAAAATTTATATATGCCTAAATTATCTCTGTTTCTTAGGTAAAATAAGGGAATATATGACAGTTTTGATTATGGTGAGCTTAGTATATTACATGCTCTCAAATATTATGTGTGGATTTCAACTAAAAGGTTTCACTCAATATTAACAACATCATCCGACTCATTACCATCTGAGACAAATGTGTGTCTTTGATGATGAAACCATGCCATTTCGTATTTTAGGACATATGTATGGAAATATTTTTGAAATAGGAAAATTGGAGATTTATTTGGTGATTGTCGTGGGAGCCATTTTTCAAAATGGCCACTTTGGCTGCCATGAAAGCCAGTGTAGGTATCAGAATTGAACATATTTATTGTCCATTGCACATATTGCAGGCATGAACCTTGTAGGGCATATGCGTCACATGCACCTGGAATCATTTTTGAATGGTGCGGTGGGGACGAAAGTGAGATTATCTCGTGGGCTGTATTCCATGTGACTATAATTTCTCTTGTATGTCTTTTTTGTAACGCTGCCTATTCATCACTCAATATGTGTGGTGAAGATGGAAGTTGGCATTCTGAATATCAACCAAATGTTCATAATCATCATGAACCACCAAATGTATATGTCCATTAAGTCATAGTGAATATCACTTAATTGTGCTTCTCGGATGTCTTCATATGAAGATGGCAGCACTCAAAGTGGTAGCTGATATTCTCGACGGTAGTGAATTAGTGGATGTCCTAGTATATATATATATATATATATATATATATATATATATATATATATATATATATAGGCTGAACGACAGCCTTTCCCAAAAGCCGCTAATACGACACATCCCCACCATTCCACAGTAGAAGGCATGCATGATTTATATGACATGTCGGCCAAAGACTGAATGGATTCACAGAGCTGAATCATGATCCCCGTACCAGTTTTGTTTTCCAGTTCTGCAGTTGGAAATAAAAGTAATGCACTTTCTCTGAACATTTCAAAAGCAAAATTCCTTTTGCATATAAGTATTTTATCATTTTAATTTCTTGAAACAACACAAACTTGATGACTTCCAGTCCATTTGCAAGATTTGGCGACACTTAATGAATACACTGTTGATGTGTATGCTGAATTTCGACAGGGTGCTACAAAGTGAAAAAATATGATAACCATTCTCTGTTGTTGCTGTTGACCAGGAACATGAACAGAATAATGCTTCTATAAAAGGAGATAGTAGAACTGGAGTCATCTATGAAGATGTTGGAAAATCTCAAGACACCATCAACAGACCAAATACACTCAGAATATATGTTTGAGAGATATTAGGTTGGGACATATGGAAAATATATTTAGAGAAAGCAGAGCATAGATGAGGCATTGAAGTCCAAGCTTTCAGTGATATGATGAACATGCTTATTAAGATGGGCAATGACCAGTGTGATATGTTTATGAAGGAATGGCTTTTTTCTCGGATCGTTTCAAGATGAATACTTTTTTCTTCAAATGACCTTTGGCTTATAATAAATCCAGAGAACAACGGCATATTTCTTGAAGAAAGACTGTTCCAGGCTTTATTATATTTCTTGTCAAGTACAGACGCATTTTACTTTAAGTAGGTGATGCTGTCAGTGAAGAACATTCTAAGATCCAAATAAACACAATGGACACTTATCTTGGTTCTGGCCACAACAGCAACATCCATGAAACTGAATATTTTATAACCATGGTTTACGTTTGACGCTGGAAACACTTTTCGATAACTGGATACCTATGAAGTGTAGGACCTGGCAGGTGTCTTTCCTTGCCTATGTTCCTTTTGCTGCTGTGACGAAATGTATTTTTTCATTAGTAGGAGCAAGAAAACACACTGGGCCACAGGAGAGGTAATACTTAATACAGATTTTTGTGCTTTAACCAGATCAACATCATCAGAGCACGGAAAGTGCTTTTAACCGTAATACAGCATGCAAGAAAATATAGTGTTCCATAATTGCCATTACCAACTAAATCGACACATGCCTTGCGTTGGAGTAACATAGAGCTAGAAAGTTAAAGTTTGTTTTGTTCAACTATACCATTAGAGCACATTGATTTACTGATCATCGGCTGTTGGATGTCAAACATTTAGTCATATAGTCTAAAAGGAAACCGGTATACTTTTCCTTTGATGTACCAGGCGTAGGGCACTGGTTGAGACAGGGAAAAACAACAAAAACAATCAGAGCTTGGGTTCACCTAAGGGATTCAATCCTTCGACTCAAGCATTCCAGGTGTATCCTCTACCGACGTAACTAGCTCCTGCCCTCACGTAAGAGCTAGAAGTTAGTGTGGAAAATTCTACCGTAGGCTATTAATGCATGTCGAAAATTCCATCTATGTTGCTGCAAGAAATAGTGTTGACATGTTTCAAGGTTTTTCTGTTATGCAGAAACATGTCAGTATTACACAGGCAGATTCTGGGGGTACAAGGGATGAAACCACTTTTATGACATACTAGCATGTGCTGTATTGTATCAGGTTGTCGGACCGAACAATCTTTAATATTTTTAGCTTGCAGCAAGGGGTCATCTATAAAGTATATTTGTCCGGGGGGGGGGGGGGGTCGGGCATTACAAGGGGTAGGGGTACATGCATAAAAATTAATTATTTTATTGTAGGATGGATGCAGTTTATGCTCCTAATTGTATCCGGTGTACTTTTCATCGTGGAAGATTAATTTACACCTGAACATGCGGGAGGGGTGGTGGTGGTGGTGGTGGTGGTGGTGGTGGTAATGACCAAATGTACAAAAAGTGTACATGGGGGAGGGGTGATAAAACAATATCTGATTTTGAAAAATAAATACTTTATGGATGGTCTTCACTAAGTCTGAAAGACCTACAACCCATTTTACAGTTACAAGATGGCGCACATTTCTTAATTTCTTAGCAAACTTACTTTCGCTTTAGTCAATGTCCACATTGTACACACTAACAGAAAGATGTGTGCACTTCTTACTTTTGAGTTACACTGAACAGACGCTCTTTGAAAGACACTAAATACCCCTTTTTAACTTTGTGGTGAATTTTACCAAATATGACATAACATCTAGTACCGGTAGATATAATACCACACACACACACACACACACACACACACACACATGCCCCTACACTATATCTGTGAGATTTTTAAAAATTGACATTGAACGGCGAGGTCAGTCCTTAGAAAACTTTATTCCAATTCATGCTTTAATGAATGAATGGATGAGTGGATGGATGGATGGATGGATGGATGGATGGATGGATTAATGTTTAGTGACACCCCAGCACACAGAATACATCGTCAGTTGGATGTCAAACAAAGCTAAGTACAAAGTTACGTAGATGAGTGAAGTGAGATTTATATTTTAATACGTATGCTCGCTTAATGCTTGATGCTCGGTCGGTCTAGGGTCGATCCCTGTTGGTCTATTTTTCGTTATAGCCAGAACACCACGACTGGTATATCCTGACTGCGGGATGGTGCATATCAAAGATTCATTGCTACTAATGGGGAAATGTAGCTGGTTTCCTGTGTAAGACTATATATCAAAATTACCAAATGGTTGACATCCAACAGCCAATGATTAATAAATCCATGTGCTCCAGTGGTGTCGTTATACAAAACAAACTCTAACTTTATATGTTAATACAGGAGTTTAATAAGTACCATCGAATATTACTCTATGTAAGTTTTATGACTGATTTAAAAGTTTGTTGATTTTTGGGGGGGTTTTAAACTGGGGGAGTGGTTCATTAATTACAGAATCAAAACGTCTGGTTTGATCGACAACACTGAAGGGCGAGCTCGAGTATTCTTCGATGGGTTCGTGCTGTGGTCGTTACCCATCACCATGAACACGATGTGCGAGATCGACGTTCAGAACTACCCATTCGACACCCAGAGTTGTACAGTGCAGCTCAGTGGGTGGGGATATTCAACGGTCAGTCATGGTGCTTTTGTGGGTCACTAAAATTAAGGCCAAACAGAATAATATATGTGGTTCCAATTACATAAGCCAGAAAAAATTAGGATAAGTATGTAAAGTCAATTTTTGTAAAATTATTACTATTTATTATTTTATTATTTTTTATTAGATTATTACATTTTCCCATTAGCAGCAAGGGATCTTTTATGCGCTTTCTCACAGATAGGACATTACATACCACGGCTTTTGATTTACCAGTCGAGGGACACTGGTTGGGACGGGAACTATAACACGTGTGAAGGGTTGTAAAATAGCAGGTGTCCTCTCAGAAAATACGAAAACGTGTCCCTGGTTGTTTCTAGGGACGATAGGAAAATTGGTACAACAACTATTATTTTGTTTGGCCTAACTGTAACACATTAAAGATTTTTCTTTTTTTATTAATCATCGGCTATTTAGTGTCAAACATTTGGTAATTCTGATATACAGTCTTAGAGAGGAAACCCGCTTTGTGTTTTCATTAGTAGATAGGGATCTTTTATTTTCACCATCCCACAGACAAGATAGCACACACCACGGTCTTTGACATACGAGAAATAGCCCAATAGGCCCACAGACGGAGATCGATCCTAAACCAATGGGCCAATTAACAAAATTGGGCCATTAAAGTCAATTTATCCGTCCCATGCCAGCTCACTGGCCTTGCCAGAGATATGGCCTGAGAAGGACGTGTCTAAAACCATAGAGGTGAAGGTTACACACCACCATTAATTACTCCATGCAGTTCAAATAATTTCTATATCAGAATATATTCTGTGAAAAATACAACACTGTCGAGAGGATCATGTGATTGCTAATTTTAGGGAGTGCTCTCAACTAGCATGTACCGTGTCAAAAATCAACATAGGTCGACTACAAAAAATTCAATTAATCGCCCCTATGGCCGACCACCGCCTCCTGTTGCTGTTATACAAGTGATACCATGCCACTTGCACAGTTGTTATCAGTTAGTACTACATATAACAAGTTACTTCAAACCAGAGGGTTATTTAAAGACTGTACATATCAACCTACGTGTAATCATCAAACTAAGATTTCAAAAAGCATATCAGAATTTTGTAGTATGTTTTGTTTAGGTTTTTTTTTATGAGGAACTATTTCCTAAAGCGGACTATATTAAGCTGCTATAGCAAGTAACGACACGACAAATGGTGATGCGTTGCCTAAAGGGGCACGCTAAAATAATTTAGATTAGAGTACAACAGTGTGTGGCAAGACTTCCGAACGTTCCAGCATTCAGTGGAAGGACTTTCCTTTGGCACTGTCACTAACCCTAACTCTAACTCTATTTATGAGAATTATTTATAATGGGTTTTTTTTTATATTGACAGTGCCAAAGGAAAGTCCTACCCATTCAGTTCATCCAGGCTTAGGTTTATGGTTAGTGTTAGTCAACTTAGTGTTAATGATAATATTAGCATGCATGCTGGAACGTTCGGAAGTGTGTTCATCTTGCAGAAAGAGGTTGAGCTTCTGCCACAAATGCCTATGCCCGTCAACAGAAAGTTGTATGCTCGCCACGGCGAGTGGAGCTTCGTTTCGTCCTCGGTTTACCTCCACAACGACACGGACGACATCAACACATTCCGCACGCTGATGTTCACTCTGAAGTTCAGACGTCGCTGGCAGTTCTACAGTCAGTACCTGCTACTGCCCATTATGCTCAACTCGATTCTCATGATCTCCGCCTTTCTCCTGCCCATAGATTCCGGCGAGCGGCTCACCTTCTCGCTGACGGTCCTACTCGCCTACGTGGTTCTACTCACCATAGTAACCAACAACCTGCCTCCGATCTCCACGAGAACATCCGTGTTACGTAAGAAATGCGGGGTTGTTATTGTTTTTTGTTGTTTTTTTGTTTTTTTTTGGGGGGGGGGTTGTCTGGGGGGTGTGTGTTTTTTTTGTTGTTTTTTTTGTTGGTGGGTTGTTGGGGGGGGTTTCGGGGGGGGAGGGTGTTGGGGTTTTTTGTTTGGTTTTGGTGGGCGGTTCGTTATCAACAAACTTCGTTATAGATAATTCAAGTATGTTTTTGTCCAATAGTCGATAATTATAATGTATGTACAGTTGCGGATCAGGAGGTGGTTCAGGTTGGGGGCATAGGCGTACTGGCTCCCATTTTTGTGGAGAGGAGGGGCAGACTGACTTTTGCCCGAATTAAATGAAAAATGCCCGAATCTGGATACCAAAATATTTATATAAGCATTACTGCCAAACACTTTAGGGTTTAGGGTCGCAAATAAAACACTCCGCATTGTTACATGGATTACAACTAACATTGTGGTTAGAATTATGGAAATACATGGCGAAAACGTTTCACGCCTGACAGTTTTGCTGGAATATCTCTATCGTTTTTGTCCGATTTTTAGATGTTCGGTCTTTATAAATAGACATAACAGTTGAACAGATATATTCCTTATGTTCTTGTTTTGAACCACTAGAACTATTTTAACAGATGTGTTTTATAAATAAAAGAGTAATTCGTACGCCACTGATGACAAAAGCAATGATTCTATCCTGTGTTTTATATATACCGAGTGGCATAAATAACGTAATGGGTACTTCAAAAATAATCTTTTATAGAAATGTCAAAACATATATATTGAGTATGCTGACAACTGACATATTGGTAACAACTGTAAGTGAAAGAGGATTTTGTTCGAAATCAGAAAAAATATGGAATTAAATGAGTTTTCAGTAAAAAGCATAACTTGGGTGTTTATTACAACAACACAGCACTGCATATAAAAATAATTTTGCATGTGCATTGCCTGCTCCCGTCTCCCTATAAAAGCGACCATGTTTAGTTTTTTTCTGGCTTTTTTTAATATGCCACGATAAGTAATGGTTGGGGTTTTTTTAAATGCTGTTATTGAAAAAAAAGTTGTTTTTTGTGTGAATACACATTTTATTCAATGTTTTTCCCCGATTTGAAAATATCTTCTTTCAGTTACAGTTGTTACCAATATGTCATTTGTCTGCATGCTTAATACAGATGACATAACATTTTTATAAGAAAATATCAGCGAAATACCCATTGCGTTATTTATGTCTCTCAGTATATAACTGGCTACCTCATTTTAATATAAATTATAAATATACATTTGTGTTGGTCATCCCATAGTAACTGAAGTCAGTTTGTGATCATTCGTAACATTCACATTTTAATTCTTAAAGCTGCTAAATACGGTATATTTATAAAGATAGATGTTGAACGTTTTACCTTCCACATTCATGTATGCTTTACATTTAGTATCCATATAAAAAATTTAGGTGATTGTCTATCATTAATTGCAGCATTTTATATATTTCTGCGTTAAGATAATTTGTGGCGATTTATTCTAGATGTGTATTCTACATTCGTTGTTCGCCTCGTTCCAACCAGTGCTCCACAACTGGTGTAACAAAGCCCGTGATATTATGTACTATTCTGTCTGTGGGATGGTGCATATAAGATTCCCTGCTGCTAATCGAAAATAACCGGCCTCGGTGGCGTCGTGGTAGGCCATTGGTCTACAGGCTGGTAGGTACTGGGTTCGGATCCCAGTCGAGGCATGGGATTTTTAATCCAGATACCGACTCCAAACCCTGAGTGAGTGCTCCGTAAGGCTCAATGGGTAGGTGTAAACCACTTGCACTGACCAGTGATCCATAACTGGTTCAACAAAGGCCATGGTTTGTGCTATCCTGCCTGTGGGAAGCACAAATAAACGATCCGTTGCTGCTAATCGGAAAGAGTAGCCCATGTAGTGGCGACAGCGGGTTTCCTCTCAAAATCTGTGTGGTCCTTAATCATATGTCTGACGCCATATAATCGTAAATAAAATGTGTTGAGTGCGTCGTTAAATAAAACATTTCTTTCTTTCTAATCGAAAATAGTAGCCCATGAAGTGGCGACAGCGGGTTTCCTCTTTCAATATCTGTGTGGTCCTTAACCACATGTCTGACGCCATATAGCCGTAAATAAAATGTGTTGAGTGCGTCGTTAAATAAAACATGTCCTTCCTTCGTTGTTCGTATTTGCACTATCACGGCTAAATATCATTTGGAACATGTCTTGCACTTGAATAATTTTTGTAAGTTTGATTTTTATATTTTTCAGATATTTATCTTTCAAGCCTGATGGTCCTTGGAACCGTGGTAACTCTTTTTAGCATTGGGCTTTTATCACTTTACAACACGGAGGAATCCGACCGCATCTCATTTGCGTTACATACGTTTACAAAGTACTTCATAGCACCTGTAGCAACTTTCAGTCCCTGTCGAACAAAAGACAGGTCGCAAGAACATCCACCCAGTGACGTCACAGTGAGAGGAAACCTGAATGTACAAAATGTGATGATCCAGACTGGGGGTTCAAGTTCAAGGCCGGTGTCAAGGCATAGCGGGTTTATCGAGGTGAAGACGTTGTCTTTCAGAGAATTCGCCGTCGTCCTCAATTCATTTCTCTTTAGGATGTCTGTGTTGGGCTTGTGCATTCTTACGTCCAGTACTCTGATATTCTTTTATGTCCATAGCTAAACAAATGAAGGATATTTCTTTTTTTTTTTCTCTTTTCGTTTTTTTTTTTTTAAATTTTAATTTGCTTCAGTTTTATTTACAAAAAACAGCCATGTTAATACTTGTGTTTCACGAATTGCTGTCATTTGAAAAAAACATTTTGAGGATGTGTAATGTTATTTATAAAATGTATAAAGTGTTTATTGGCCGTAGTGTTGTTAAATCCTTATTCAGAGATTATTACTGCTGTGAATATAAATTTAAGATTGCCTAAGTAGTAGGTGAAAGGTTTTGTACACCAAACGCATGGTAGGCCCGTAGGAATCGAGGTAGGGGTGGGGGCGAGGAGACACGTATCCCTACCCCCCCCCCCCCCCCCCACACACACACACACACACTCGAGGACGAAAATGTACGTATCTATAATTAAATTTCTGTTTCATTCATTACAACATAACGTCATCCCATTGGTCCAGACGAGGAAACGGGAGTGTTCATTTCTCGATGAACATGACCGGCCTCGGTGGCGTCGTGGTTAGGCCATCGGTCTACAGGCTGGTAGGTACTGGGTTCGGATCCCAGTCGAGGCATGGGATTTTTAATCCAGATACCGACTCCAAACCCTGAGTGAGTGCTCCGCAAGGCTCAATGGGTAGGTGTAAACCACTTGCACCGACCAGTGATCAATAACTGGTTCAACAAAGGCCATGGTTTGTGCTATCCTGCCTGTGGGAAGCGCAAATAAAAGATCCCTTGCTGCCTGTCGTAAAAGAGTAGCATATGTGGCGACAGCGGGTTTCCTCTAAAAAAAAACAGTGTCAGAATGACCATATGTTTGACGTCCAATAGCCGATGATAAGATAAAAAAAAATCAATGTGCTCTAGTGGCGTCGTTAAATAAAACAAACTTTACTTTTTCTCGATGAACCTAAAAACTACGTCGTCAGGGAACCTCATATCTGATGACGTCATTTTATATGGGCAAGTTGTCTTATTGAGTCTTATTGTTTATGGACCAAAAATAATTGAGAATAAAGTATGAAGTTTTAGTGTTATTATTATCAAGTAAGATTCAAATTTAATTATAAGTATTTTCTGTTATTTATTTTACGTTCATCTGGATATTAACAAAAAAACAAAAAATCATCCGCAAACTTATGTGAGAACGGCTTTGCCGATTCACATAAGTTGCGGATACATTTTTGGGGGGTTCTTAAACGTAAAAGAAATAACAGACAATTAAATATAAATACAAATAAAAACATGGGTTGTGCCTTCTCACTAGGGGCTGTGATCCCCCATTAGGTATTTGCATCCACAGGTTCATCTACATGTATATGATATAGCTAGCGCGGTATATCAGGTTCATCCACATGAGTATGATATAGCTAGCGCGGTATATCAGGTTCATCCATATGTATATGATATAGCTAGCGCGGTATATTAGGTTCATCCACATGAGTATGATATAGCTAGCGCGGTATATCAGGTTCATCCACATGTATATGATATAGCTAGCGCGGTATATCAGGTTCATCTACATGAGTATGATATAGTTATCACGGTATATCAGGTTTATTCACATAGGTATAATATAGTTATCACGGTATATCACGTTTATTCACATAGGTATGATATAGTTATCACGGTATATCAGGTTCATCCACATGGGTATGATATAGCTAGCGCGGTATATCAGGTTCATCCACATGGGTATGATATAGCTAGCATAGTATCCACATGGGTATGATATAGTTATCACGATATATCAGGTTCATGCACATTGGTATGATATAGCTAGCGCAGTGTATCAAGTTCATCCACATGGATATGATATAGTTATCATGGTATATCGGTTTCATCCACATAGGTATGATATAGTTATCACGGTATATCGGGTTCATTCACATGGGTACGATATAGTTATCACGGTATATCTGGTTCATCCACATAGGTATGATATAGCTATCACGGTATATCAGGTTCATCTACATGGGTATGATATAGCTAGCGTAGTATTCACGTGGGTATGATATAGTTATCACGGTATATCGGGTTCATCCACATGGGTACGATATAGTTATCACGGTATATCTGGTTCATCCACATGGGTATGATATAGTTATCACGGTATATCAGGTTCATCCACATGGGTATGATATAGCTAGCGCGGTATATCAGGTTCATCCATCTGGGTATGATATAGCTAGCGTAGTATTCACGTGGGTACGATATAGTTATCACGGTATATCTGGTTCATCCACATGGGTATGATATAGTTATCACGGGATATCGGGTTCATCCACATGGGTATGATATAGTTATCACCGTATATCGGGTTCATCCACATGGGTATGATATAGGTATCACGGTATATCGGGTTCATCCACATGGGTATGATATAGGTATCACGGTATATCGGGTTCATCCACATGGGTATGATATAGTTATCACGGTATATCGGGTTCATCCACATGGGTATGATATAGGTATCACGGTATATCGGGTTCATCCACATGGGTATGATATAGGTATCACGGTATATCGGGTTCATCCACATGGGTATGATATAGGTATCACGGTATATCGGGTTCATCCACATGGGTATGATATAGTTATCACGGTATATCGGGTTCATCCACATGGGTATGATATTGTAAGGATTTGGTAATGTGTGACATTACCAGTAGTGTATTTTATAAATAATATCTGCATTATTGTTGACGTTAAAGGGACATTCCTGAGTTTGCTGCATTGTAAGATGTTTCCTACTAATAAAATATTCCTACGATTAAACTTACATATTAAATATATTTTCTTGTTTAGAATATCAGTGTGTGTATATTCAATGTGTTTCTGGTCGTCTTAATATTTGTAAGAAGTTCAAACTGGATTTTGTCTTCAAATAATTTCGTACGTACAGAAAAACTATATTTTAGGAAATAAGATGAAATTTAACCTAGTACAAATATTAGAACGATCAGAAACATGTTTAATATACAGCCACTACTATTTGATGCAGAAAAAATATATTTGATATGTAATTACAATCGTTAAAACGTCTCTGTTAGTCGATAACATCTTAAAAAGTGCAGCAAACTCAGGAATGTCCCTTTAATAGAAGTAAACAAGAACGTTTGTTTACATTCTTGTTTACACTTATTTCAATGGCAAGTTGAATTATTCACAATTCATACGACATATCATTAGATTTGTTTAGCAGATGTTTTAGTGTAATAAATAAGGACCAGACCCAGTTTTAGGCCATGAAACGAAACTTATTAAGGAATAGAAATAGGTTTTGACTCTGCATGAAGTTAGGGAATAGAGTAAGCAATACTCAGCACATAAAGGTGTAGGTCCCGGGTATTGTGGATATGTATGTGACAAGTTCAATTGCAAGTGTATAAATAATAGAGTGTGTGCACACACGAGGCTTGTGCATGTACACTGATTAGGCAAACAACTGGATATTGTTTGTATTGTTTTGTACAAGTGAAGTAAGTGCGAGTGCACTAGTATTGGATATAAACAATTTGAGATATTGTTTGTAGACTACAGTATTTTTCTAGTGACGCGTTGGAGGATTTTTTAGTACAATATCCATTACCTGTAAAAAGATTAGACTCAGTCTGTTGAGTTCGTAATTAAATATCTGGGGATATCTTTCAAGGGGGTGGTCTACGGAGTATAACATTTATTATTATATACCAAAATTTTCGTCTTGGTCTGTAGTTTTCAAATCCTGTGTTTGCCACCTTGGCAAACCTTGCATAACTCCACAATCAAGATGGCGTCCAAGATGACCGTCATTTATAAAAATGAACCCTGAAACTGTAATATATGTCTAATTCTCTTTCTATGCATAACATCTGGTATTTAAATGAATCAGCGACTGTCAAAATGGTAAGTACGTATATCTTTAGAATTAAAAAGGAATATTATTTCAATAAATGAATCAAAATGGCTGCCAAAACATACCACAAGATGGCAACCCAATCTTACTACCTTACGTACAATAATTATTGTTGCATTTTTGTGATTTTGTTTTGTAATTGGGCATATTTTTGAGACATATGGCTACAAAATACATTAACTATGCATGTTTTAAGGTCAGAAATGTTTCTTTATACATATCTTTTCTTAGAGGTTTCGGAGAACTGCAATCAAGCTAATCAGGTAAATTTCATATAAACAAGTATTTTGTTAACAATAGTTTGTACTGGACAAATGAGAGCACATTTGCAGTTGGAGTGATTGATTTGCAGTTGCAGTTGTAATTATTTATACTGGAGCTGATGAGTTATCTTTCTATTAATTACATTTGGAATTGGCACAAAAGAGCAGACGACACCTGGAAATTCACAGTTATGTAATATTTAATGCAAGGTGTTGCTATTAACTGTCTGGCTTGCACTCCAACATACTACCTGTCTGTCCACGATTTACATAAGTAGATACATTTTCCCAAAAGGACTTTGCAGTGATGCTTATTTGGTTTCTGTTTTAAGAAACCTAAAATGGATTGGCACGTGACGGATAAAATTAGCATATGGTCACAGTAAACTGCCCAAAACATTTTCCAAGTAATACGATTGACAATGCAAAACAGGTCGCACGTAGTTTATCAATCAGTTTGAAAATATTAATTCCATGGTCATCATTTAAGTATTCCTATTTCTACATAAGAATTTCTAAAAGCTTTTGTCATAAATAGTTCAAATATATGCCAATTTTTATTTGCAGATATTGGTCAATTTTGTAAGTCAATGAACATTACAGTAGCTAGATGACTGAATCACTAAATTGCTAATTTCTCAGGCCATAACTCACATAGACAGAAAGTAGAGCTCACAATTTACAAGATACATTTAATACATATTAGATACAGAAACGGTGATTCTGATTACTGAAACAATATACAGAATATATATCATGGATGAGAACGACCAAAGTGAAACAACACCGAACGATAGGATATTTGAATCTGATAGGAAGGAAATGGTTTATTTAACGATGCACTCAACACATTTTATTTACCTGTTATATGGCGTCGGACATATGGATAAGGACCACACAGATATTGAGGGAGGAAACCCAAACCCTCTGTCGCCACTTCATGGGCTACTCTTTTCGATTAGCAGCAAAGGATCTTTTATATGCACCATCCCATAGACAGGATAGCACATACTACGGCCTTTGATGTACCAGTCGTGGTGCACTGGCTGGATGAATCTGATAGATGTGTGTCAATCAAGGTGGTAAGCTTATATTGGGAGCGGCTGACAATTGGGATCACAACGAACGGACCGTAGATGGCAAAAGGACAACTCATACCATGACCTCTGTCTTAGTATCTCCAAAGATTGGCGAGAAAGTATCTTTCCCACGAATACCCAGGATACAAGACAGAACTCTCGATGTATCGTCAGTACCCGGTAAAAAGGTTAAGATGTTTGTGATGAAGACTGTTAATGATCTCTTAGTAGGCAGCACTGTACTGTAGCATGTGAATGTAAAGCTGCAGTCGCTACTGATGAAGATTCTGATGCCGCAATGTGCACAAATGTCCATACTATACTGAGTCAAATTAAAAACTTCACAAATCTAAAATTCGAATAAAGTCAATGAGTGTTGAAAGCAGGTATTTTTCAGGAATAAATATTGTAATGGCAATGTCGACACTCCATTTGAAGCCAATCACAGCCCACGTGACCCGATCCATAGCACGTGCACAGCACCTTTAAGGCAAAAGTGGTTTTGCATGTGCCACTGGTCACGTGACTACAATAGCACACGTGTTTTCATCGTTACTTGTTCACAGTAGTCTGACACAACAAAAAAACACATTAAAACGATAAATGTTACGACTTGTTTCGATGCTACACCTGACAAATGTGCAGCGTTAACGTGCCATCGGTATGTTGCACGCGGAAACATCAGTAGCTGATGTTGCAAGGGCGTTGGGTTGCAGTCGACGGGCAATTTATGATCTGCGGATACGAGTACAACAAACGGGCACAACAGCTGGTCGCCTCCGACCGGGTAGAATATGTGTGACGTCATAAGCAGATGACCTTCATATTGTGTCGGCTGCGAACTGCTCACCTCCACGCACGGCGCCCATATGTTGGACCCATTTGGACCCAATTTCATCGACGTCAACGTTAACTGTGGGCACAACGCCACTTGTGATGGACTCAGAGGGAATGGAATAGAGTCGTGTTTAGCGATGAATCAAGATTCACACTGCGATTTGCCGATGACAGGTAGAGGGTTTGGAGACGACGTGGTGAACGTCTCGCTCAGTTTTGTGTCAGTGAAGTTGACAGATTTGGAGGCGGAAGTGTAATGGTTTGGGGGTGCTTTCTGTGGAAATGGACGTTCTCCACTAAGTTTTTGTCATCCGTGGCAACCTCAGTGCTGCTGCATACCGCGACCAGGTGCTGGCTTAGGAACTTGTGCCCTTCATGGCAGCTCATGGTTAGGTCCTCCACGAGTCCAAAATATTGGGCTCAAGTACTTGAGGGTCAAACTCGACCCGGACCCGAGTACCCGGCACTAACACTAGATGATAATGAGATTAAGGAATAAAGTTAAATAGCATTATGCATCTTAATTCCAGCGCTGAACATGGATGCCAAATCATGCCATTGTATTGCATTTAGAAACCGGTTGATATATTCAGTGATGGATGGACGGTCAGTTTGAAAAGAGAAACTAGCGCATGGTCACATACTTATTGTGTAACTTATATCGTTGATTATCTACTGCTGAAATTATTGTCCTACATTGTCCAATGTATTATAGTTGAAAATTGTATTCCACCTTTTACGGGTACTCGAGTCCTGTGAACGGAATCGAGTCTTGCTAGACTCGACCCGTGCCTGAGTACCCGAGTACTCTTGGAGACCCTACTTATTGTCCAGGCCTGATCTTTCAGCATGGCAACGCCAGACCCCACACTGCCATCTTGACAAGGGATTACCTGAGGAACGCTTTCAAGATCGTCCGACCTGAATCCCATCGAACACGTCTGGGATGTGCTGGGAAGACGCCTGCGCACTCTTAGGAACCCTCCACATACTTTGCAGGAACTCTGTGCCTCATTAGTGGAACAATGGTGCCGTATCCCTAATGCAGTCTTTACACGTGGGTACACATGGAGGGCATACGCGCTATTGAATCTGTGATTTCATCAGACGACTCTGCTTGTGAATTACCAGTTTGACTGTTTGTGGTTTTGACAAATGCTGTGGGCGCATCGAACACATTTTTGACTCAACATTTATTTCTATTCTTTCTTTGGACGTCATACAATTAAAAAAATACCTTATTTAACACGTTATTCTGTCATATTTGCTAATTAGCCAAGATGAAACGGTTGTGAAGTTTTTAATTTGACTCGGTATATTCTTTCTGTCATGTTCACAGAGGGATATGGCAGTGAATCAGACAATTAAGCTTGGAGCATACTGCTTCATTTCAATTACTGAAGACTTAACGTGTGTTTGATTTGATGTTAACTTGCCGGTCGGTGGATAAGGGTTCATCCTATTTATATGTTATCATTTTGTGCTAAGCATTGTTCAAAACAATGGATTACAAACTTATTCACTAGTTAGTTGACAAATGAACATTTCATAAGAGACTAGGAACTGTATCGGTTTATAACAATGGATAATTAGAGCAATAAAGATAAGAAAGTTTTTTCAATGTATTTTTGTCCAGATTCCATGCCCTTTACAGGAATACAGATCCATGCTTTGTAGACAACTCTTGATACTTTCAAGGCTAATGCAATTTTTTATGGTAAGAAATCCCATTTATAAGTAACTGGGCAACCTTTAACCAAACATATTGATATTTGGGGTAATTAAGTTGAACAAAAAGTGTTTTGTTTTATATAATTGCTGTTGATAGCCATATTGGATGCATTTTCACGAACCATATCCAATAATTAATAAGAAACCAGGCATAGCGTTCATGCAGACAGTACTAGGAATACATCTAAGCGCATTTGCAATCATTTAAAAATAATTTGCTCCATTAGGAAGCTCTCATAGGCAACCAGTATCACTTAATGTAAAATTCCTATTTTTGGTCACCATCTTGGACGCCATCTTGAATTGTGATATTATGCAAGGTTTGTCAAGGTGGCAAACACTAGATTTGAAAACTAGAGACCAAGACGAACATTTTGATATATAATAACAAATGTTATACTCCGTAGACCACTACCTCCCATTTTTAGGCTACTTATGGGATCATATTTGCTCTACTATTTCGACAGTCTGCATCACCAGGGTTCATCCTGTTTTAACATGATTCCTTGCCTGTACGTCATTTTCCGGCTGATTTTAGTCGACATGTTTTTCAGTGACTCATATGAAAGCCATTCTGCAGAACGCCAAAGTTGTTCACGGTTAGCCTCTAACTGTCTAGCAGCACTGGGAGATTAACCGACCCACTCAAATGAGAAATAGGAAGCGGGGTCCACTATATTTTGTTTTATATTACCACTATCTCGTATCCTCCGGAGCCGGGCCCGTCCGCACCACTATACTAACCGTGACGACTAAACTATACCTTAGTCGGATATTCTCTTTTTCAGACGAATCAGGTTTCATATATAAATTGCACTTCCCTGGATTTGCACTACCAAGTCAACATTATACGTAGAATAAGCACTCCCCAGTGTATATTATACATGTAATATACACTCATCCAGTCTATAGTATATGTATAATATGCATTCCCTCTAAATAATATGCACTCCCCAAGTCTATATTATACGTAGGCTATAATATTTTTTACGCACATAATTATATTTTTGGTGGGCTTTTTTATGTTTGTATGACCAGTACACTTGGTAAAAGCTGGTATAAATGCATAGCACTATACCTTCTACATCTAATGACTGTCACTCTAGGGGTTTTTTTTTGTTGTTGGTAGGGGTTTTTTACGGGATGCAACCCATCTCGTCCCTACAAGCTGTGCACCTTAACGGCCTTAACGATGCCACACACGTGGACATATAGATCGGACTTTAAACTTTAGACCTTCGTTCAAAATGTTATGTCAAAATTGCTCTCTTTTTCTATATTATTAAATAGGCCAATCCTCACTTTTTTCTCGAATTTGTGGACTGTCCTTAAAAGCTGCAACATTCCCGGAAATGAGGAAGCAGACAAGTTAGTAAAAGAAGGAAGCAAAATGGTCTAAGAAGAGCTAAAATAACCAATGAGGAGATGAAGGCCATTGTAAAGCGCATGTACAAGAGACGGTGGCTCCTTCAACACCCAGATCATAACAGCAGAGACAGTTACTACCAACATTCAAGACCAGGTGATAATGATGCGACTGAGAACAGACCACTGTAGACTCAACTACCACATGTATACCAAATTCCAAGTGGGATACTGGAACCTGCCAGTGTGGTACAGCATCCGTGACTGTAGAACATTTCCTGCAACATTGTCTCACCTAGCAGAACCAGAGAAAAGCAGTCTGGCCTTTAGATGAACCCCTGAACGAGAAACTCTTTGGCCCCTTTAAAAAAAAAAAAAATCTATTAACGTTTTCACTAATTATATTCCAAACTCTAACCATTTTCAACTCCCCCACCCCACTCCCACCACACCCCACCCCCACGCACACATCTCCTCCCTTTGTGTCTTGGACCCAACCACTGGCGAAGTCAGAGATTGTGCTCGAGAGAGAGAGACGTTTCCTGAACCTTAATTGGATATAAGCACTTTAATATGATATCCTATCGAGCATGCGTTCAACTGCGATGTACCAGGGACACGTTCATCCAGCCGTTTGTCGCTAACGCTTGCTAAACTGGTTTGTTCGCTACAAATTAAACCGCATGGCCACATCAGGAACCAGTCAAAATACATCTGGCATAGTTTTAGCAAAAAAATGGCTGGCTGAATTTTTATTTAACCAGTTTTATCCAGTCAAATTTGGTATCGGGATTCAATTGGGTTAAACAATTTCAAAGAGCAAATCAATTCTAATGTCTAGTAACAGATAACCTTGATCTTGCCTCTTGTTTTATTAACAGTGTAATGTTTTGAGATAGAATAAGACGAAGATGTATTAACAAGTAGGCTCTAATATAATGTGCTATCGGAAACGATCCAAGTCTTCTTTATAAGACATGTATATATAATTTAATTATGGTTTTGTTGTCGCAGTATTTAAACTAGCTGCAGTGTCCTTTAATATCAGTTTACAACATAATACAATTTGCAGATGTATGGAGTGTCATTTGTTAAATGAATTTAGATTACAAATGTATAGATTGTCAATGGAAGCACGCTTCATAAAGAAAATATGTAAGATTAGAATCTGCGCCCATAACGTAAATGAAAAATCTGGCAGGTATCGAAACATCGAAAGATTAGAAAGAATATGCTAGATGTGTAAACTAATGTTATTATTTATAAACAAAAGAGTACGATATTGGGGAATAGGGGGAGGACAACTACCAATATTATTTGTAATCCATGTAAAAATGCAGTGATTGATTCATACTAATACGAATAAATATTGTTATCCAGATTCGGGTATTTTCGTTTAATTCGGGCAAAAATAAGCCTCCCCCAACCCTACAGGAATGGGAGCACGTACTCGTATGTATACTATAAACGTCACTTTATAATCGAGTGTCCACGTTACAAATATTTGTATTGTTATAAGCGGCCACGTGTGTTTCATGTTATACAGTTTTTAACCACCCGGTAACATTAAGGAACTGAATACACTTAGAAAATATTTAATACAGGCAAATAGAATTAGAGATCAGGTACTGCAGAAAGCTAGTTAAAGCTAGAAATATAATACACCCCTTTTATTTGTACATGATTATATTTATTAAACCACACCGGCCAATGTTTTGTACATAACATATTGCATGTTTCTACATGTTGTACGTGTAATATGTTAATTAAGTTGTAAAAGTCAAAGCAAATAAAGAACATGAACTATATAAAACGATTTTGTGGTAGCCAGTTAACGTTGTTTTTGTTTTCAATATTTGTATTATATTTAAATACACATGTATATAATATGTACATATTGAACAAAGGTATATATATTGTATACCTTTAATTTAATATGTCGTTTAGTGACTCATTGGCATATTAGAATAATTAACACTTATTATATGTATTAAACATAATGAAAAAAGTGCCTTTGATTTATAAATCACAGGCTGTTGTGTCAAACATTTGGTAATTCCGACTCATTAGAGGAAACCCGCTATATGGTTTCCGTTTCATTTCATTTCAACTTATTTTCGTGCTTATATCCAATTCAGGTCCAAGCACACTGTCATGGGCACACACCTCAGCTATCTAGGCTGTCTGTCCGGGACAGTGGGTTAGCTGTTAGTTGTTAGTGAAAAAGAAGAGTGTGTAGTGGTCTTACACGAACCCACTGAGTCGTTAAAACTCGCTCTGGGTGGGAGCAGCGGTGCAGAAATGGAAAATATTTCACTAGCCCGCTGGACCAGAAGCAACTAAAATTTCCTAGCCGGCCAGAATTTCTACAAGTCTGAGAGTCTAAAGAAAATATACATTTGTTTAGCAATATTTTAATATCACTGGCGTAGGAAACGGGGATGAGTGGGGTGTGAGCCACTCACTTTTCTTGATCCAGTAGTAACATGTATGTATGTGTATATACATGTATGTGTGTGTGACACACACACACACCCCCCCCCACCACCACACACACACACACCCCCCACACACACAACACACACCACCCCCACACACACTTTTTGGCACCTTCCTACGCCACTGTATGTATATATATATATATATATATATATATATATATATATATATATATATATATATATATATATATATATATATATATATATATATATATATATATATATTTAATGACAAAAACATTAAAGACACTTGGTAAGTTAGCAAAGGAACGAAATCAGACCCCAAACTTTGATTGACAAATCAATACATGTTGAAATATTCTGATCAAGACTACGTTATTCACATTTCTTTCATATAGATTTACAAAATTCATTTAATAGAAGAATCTATTCAAAACACACCGGCAACCATACTTTCAACGTAAAAAAATCATTATTTTCAGGAACTACTGACCTTTGACAGGGAAGTAGGCTAAATCGGAACCACTATCAAAACGGAACCATTTTTGTTGGCAAAAAACGGAACCGATTTGGCTATAACGGCACCTCAATGTAATTGCAAAAAATAATATCTTGTAGATATATAGATTGTCATGGGCGTACATAGGATTTTGCAAAGGGGGGTTCCAAAATAGATTGCAGAGATATTGGGCATATATTTCTATGTTGAGTAAATATAATAATGTCAGATATCAGTGTCAGACATATTAAATTATAAAAAAAAGCGATTTCAGGGGGGGTTTCGGTCGAACCCATCGACCCCCCCCCCCACCCCCACCCCCCATATACGCCCATGATTGTAGGGTGCCCTTTCAATGAACGCTAGGTTCCATTTGTCCAATTTGGTTCTATTTTCATTTGGGGATGTTTTGGCATGGTTTCGTTTTTGCTATAGCCCGTTTCCGGAATGTCGGGCTTGCGCAGATCGCAACTCTTAAGTCGTTTACTGGCAATGCGGCGCATACATGTATTATTGTGTGTTTCGACATCAGTCTAAAACGTTTGTTTGAATGGTTTGGAATTCATGCATGACTGATGCGTAGCGAGGATTCAATGCAAAAATCAAATGATAATAATAAAAATAATAATAATAAAATAAGATAAAATTATAATACAGTCAGTCAGAGAAAGATAGATCGCTGTCGAACTGGTAGTTGCATTTTTTAATTCGTCCATCAGAATTTGGCGAGCGGGCGAGTACTTTCTGCACTCCTGGGTGGGAGCCGTTACCGGGCTGCGAACCCTGTACCTACCAGCCTTATGTCCGATGGCTTAACCACGACACGGTATATGTTTTCCATTAGTAGCCAGGGATCTTTCATATGGACTTTTCCGTAGGCAGGAAACCACATAAGCAAGTCAAGCAAAACTGGCATTGGGAAAATCTAATCAGAGAAACGATCCACCGAGGGCATTTGATCCTTCGACCCAAGCACTTCAGGCGAGCGCACTTTTGATTGAGTCCGTGTTAAACACGGGTGGATTGCGAAGATACCTTTGTTGCAGCATAAGCTACCATTGCTGGGTAGTATGCAGCTGGCATTGAATGTGAATTTTTCCATGTATTTGATGCGAAACATAAACAAATTAAAGGTTGGGGTTTTTTTGTTTAACGACATGACTAGAGAACATTGCTTTATTAATCATCGGCTATAGCATGCAGCTGGCATTGAATGTGAATTTTTCCACGTATTTGATGCAATACATAAACAAATTAAAGTTTGTTTGTTTTTTTGTTTAACGACATCACTAGAGAACATTGCTTTACTAATCATCGGATATAGGATGTTAAACATTTGGTAATTCAGAGGAAGCCAGCTTTATGTTTCCATTAGTAGCAAGGGATATTTTATATTATGCTCTTTCCTACAGACAGGATAGCACATACCACGGCCTTTGATATACCATTTCATATCGTGTATTACTTTTAAAAACATTGACCCAAGTTATAAAAGGAAAGGTAAAATAGCTTCGGCTATTAGAAAGGGTGGGGTTTTTTTTTACATTTTTAATTACATATTATTCACAACTTCTGATATAAATTATCGATTTTAGCAAATCGATTGTGTTTTTGGTTGATCTAGTGTTTGTATTAGCTCAGAATACATTGTATGCGAAACAGGAAACGTACTGGGTTCAGTGGCTTTAAAGTAGTTTTCTTATGAAGGGATCATTTTAAAAATCCTGCACCTACATAAATTATTTTGGACACGTATGAACGGTTAAAGCGGAGAAGGAAAAACAACCTAAATGAATACAATATATAATATGTATTATCAAAGTGAAGGTTAAAAGCTGAAAGTTATTATACCACTAACAATCGTGTTTCTTTAATAGATCAACACCTTGCTGTGACAATACCTATTATAACAAATGAATACACGCTAAAGACTGCCCCGCTGTAAACAAGGTCAGCAGGTTTTGTGGGTGCTGGTACGTCCAAGTCAAAACATCCATTGTGTCCAGTCCACTAACGCCCGTTGACCAATGGGTAACATCCACACACAAATCGTCCAGCTGGTATGAAAAAACCGAGAACTTTGCCAACTTATGTCTAGAGTTAGCATTTCATATACAGCGGTGTATACATGGCGATGTTTTTGTGGTTGATATTTTTATTGACGCTGATTCAAAACGGTACTGTAATCTTACTAACTTTTATATACATTATACATTGTATATGTATATACTAGTATGTATGTATGTATGTATGTATGTATGTATGTATGTATGTATGTATGTATGTATGTATGTATGTATGTGTGTGTGTATGTATGTATGAATGCATGTATGTATGTATGTATGTGTGTATGTATGTATGCATGCATGCATGTATGTATGTATGTGTGTGTGTATGTATGAATGCATGTATGTATGTATGTATGTGTGTATGTATGTATGTATGCATGCATGCATGTATGTATGTATGTGTGTGTGTATGTATGTATGAATGCATGTATGTATGTATGTATGTGTGTGTGTATGTATGTATGCATGCATGCATGCATGTATGTATGTATGATGTCTGGGTCGTAAAGCCTATTAACAGTGTGAACTACGAAGTATTATATTCGATAAATGCATTCAGAATTCCCTTTGACTCATTTACTTCAATTTTTTATCTGACGGTTGAGAGAAATTATTGTAACGTCACTAATGCTACAAATTCAGGCTAATAATTATTTCTTTACTTCCACAGACGTACGGTGTCAGTATGTGACAAGCGAAACTAGCCTGCGAGCTGCAATTCTGACTGGATACGACACCGATATTCGCCCGTATGCAGTAACGACGGTGACGACGTCGTTAGGTTTGATGGCATTGAACAAACTGGTAAGCCATTTTGATCAACACTACTAAATAATGGAAACGCCGGTTTTCGAAAATAAAATGTTCTCATATAACTAACATATTAATATTATCAACAATGGAAGCTGTAACAGGCATGCATGCAGGAATTTTAGCGGGGGGGGGGGGGGGGTCTAGGCTGTGGCGACAGAAGTTTGTGTATGGGGGGTGGGTCGAGACATGCTCCTGCGGTGAAAATATTGAGAGAAAAAAAGAAAATTTGCTTCAGCAGAAAGATGTTTTGACCCCCCAACACCCCCTCCTGCATTTAACGCTTGTGTTATTATTGTGTTAAAAAAACGTGAACCTCTGGTCATGATAATTTTGTCATGTGAGATAAGGAAATGTGGAATAAATAAGTATGTGTTCTTTCTCAATCTTTTTAGGACATGAGTGCACAAATGATGTCACTGACAGCGTTCTGGTACACGGTAAGTGGGGGTGGTAGTTATAATATTACGTAGCCCAGTGGTAAAGCGCTCGACTGATGCACGGTCGGTCTGGGATCGATCCTTGTAGATGGACCCATTGGGCTATTTCTAGTTCCAGCCAGTCCACCACGACTAGTATATCAAAGGCCGTGGTATGTGATATCCTGTCTTGCTACTAATGAAAAAGGCCGACACCTGCACTCATGGCAGGCGTGCACTACAACAACTTGTCCTGAATGTGCACGTTACACCCTATGACCTGACTTGACCTGACCTAATGGAAAAATGTAGCGGGTCTCCTCTTTGAGACTTTAACATGCAATAATATATAATAATATAAGCAAAGTTACCAAATGTTTGACATTCAATAGCCGATGATTAAAAAATGAAAGTGCTCTAGTGGTGTCGTTAAACAAAACAAACTTTAACTTTATAATATTATCTGTAATATAACTTTCAAGATGCATGTTGATCTTTAAAACTTGATTCTTATAAGTTTCCGAAACATTTCACCAAAATGACGGATCCAGAGATCATCTTTCTCTTCATACCCAATTGTTTCATATTTTGTGGTAGATAAAACAAAATCTAACTAACAAACAATATATAATTTTTCAATAATCTAAAAACCCTTAATTTGGTTTCCTAATGTCCGATGTAAAAGCATATATATATAATATATATATATATATATATATATACATATATATATATATATATATAATATATATACATATATATATATATATATATATATATATATATATATATATATAATATATATATATATATATATATTATTATACATACATACATACATACATACATACATACATACATACACCCGCTTCCTACGCCAGTGTTACTGCACTAAACATTTTTATTTGAAAAAACAAACTAAAACAAGACAAACAAGACAACAACAAACATCAATGTATTTATTCAGTGTATACTGTTGTTTTAATGCGTTAAGTGACGTTATGGTAGGTATTACAATGGAATTAGTTTGACACTGACTTCTCTGTTGTAGGTATGGCATGATACTCGTCTAACCTGGGACCCAACAGTCTACGGTGGCATCACGCAACTCGTCCTCAGCCATAAGAAGATTTGGAAACCACCACTTATTGTGAAAAACGAGTAGGTATCACATCTAGTGTCCCTGTATAAGACCGAGTTGAATAGTTTGTCTTGTCTTTACTACCTTTGTGACACAGTAGTACCAATGTTTTGACACCCAATAGCCGATGTGTATTTTTGTGCTGGGGTGTAGTTAAACATTCATTCATTCAATACCAATGTTCATACAACATAGTGTGTACTTCCATCATTCCAGCCCACCCACCCCCACCCCACCCCAAAATTAATTTTAAAGGGACATTCCTGAGTTTGCTACACTTTTTAAAATGTTATCGACTAACAGAGACTTTTTAACGATTGTAATTACATATCAAATATATTTTTCTGCATAAAATGTTAGTGTCCCTATATTAAACTTGTTTCTGATCGTTGTTTTTTCGTACGTACGAAATTATTTGAAGACAAAATCCAGTTTGGGCTTCTTACAAATATTAAGACGACCAAAAACACATTCAATATACAGACACTGCTATTCTAAACAAAAACAAAAAAAATTAATATGTAAGTTTAATCGTAGATATATTCTATTAGTCGGAAACATCTTACAATGCAGCAAACTCAGGAATGTCCCTTTAATTCATATGGTTCGTTCCAGACCATATACAATGTATAGCTTGCTTGGTAATAATGCAAATATGAAGAAACATTGTTATCTTGATTTGAACTTTTGTTTAATTCTGGCAAAAATCGCCCCCCTCCCCCCCCCACTACCAAATACACACACACACACACACGCACGCGCACACGCACACACGCACACGCACGCACGCACACACACACGCACACGCACACAATGGGAGCCCGTACGTACACAAGGAATCAGAGTTTGATGTTTATTGTCTTTACGAAAAAAAAACACGGACGTAGCCCAGTGATAAAGCACTCGCTCGATGCGCAGTCGGTCTGAGATCGACCCCCGTCGGTGGGCCCATTGGGCCATTTCTCGTTCCAGCCAGTGCACCACGACTGGTATATCAAAGGCCGTGGTATGTACTACCCTGTTTGTGGGATGGTGCATATAAAAGATCCCTTGCTGCTAATCGAAAAGAGTAGCCCATGAAGTGGCGACAGCGGGTTTCCTCTTTCAATATCTGTGTGGTCCTTAACCATATGTCTGACGCCATATAACCGTAAATAAAATGTGTTCAATGCGTCGTTAAATAAAACATTTCCTTCCTTCCTTCCAATATGCATGGTCAAAACCTAATCTCTGCACAATGCAGAGTCGAATGGGTATTTGGGAAAATAGGGTTGATTCCTTGAATCTCTATCTAGTGCCTCGTCTATATATAAAAGGACAACCACTACCGAGAAGATCCTGTACTGGATAATGCATCCAGACAGACAGACAGACAGACAGATATTTTATTAAAGTCTCATCCACAATATTACATAAATACACAAATATTCTTAATAAAATAATAAAGAAGTTACTCCTTATGGAGTTACGAGAGACTAAAACGGAAAAACTATTAAAATAAACACATATTATAATAAAATACACAGTAGAGATAAAAGTGTTGAAATATATACATATATATGACATGAATTAACCATATAAAAACCAGTTACGTCTTTTTAAAATATAATAACAGGTTTTGGCGCATAAAACAGACATACGTGAATCGCGAAAAAAAACACATATGTGAAAAGGGTACCAGCCCATAAAGGTCACATTTAGTATGCACTTAGGACAGCCTTCACAAAAAGCCCAGTTTGATTGTAGTTCATGTTATAGGTAGTAGACCCTACACCAGTTTTCACATGGTATGATAACCACTATACTTTAGGAATTTTACAATAGAGGCTAGTTCATTGGGGGGTTTTCGAATACGATTTTTATGTCAATGAGTTATGTGTGAAAAACATATGTGTGAAAAACATATTTTCACGAATTACGAAGCAATGAGTGAAAATATGGTTTTCACACATCACGAGTTGACATAAAAATCGTATTCGAAAAACACCATGAAATGGTCTATTTATTATATAGGCCTACATCTTTGCTAATTTTTGACAATATAATTCCGCTTTTCCGATCAAAAACACGTAACGCCATGATATATTTCTTTTGATGGAACCTTTCCAGAAAATTTACTTGACTATAGACTTTTTAAAAGAAATTTGAATAAAAATTATCTTTATTTAATTATTAAATTAACATTTATTTAATAATACTGCCGTGCAAACTTAAATACGAAAAACGATACAAAGGGAGATAGGCTAATTTAGTCATGAACTTTTACACAAAAGTAAATACGATTTCTATATTTTTACTGTAGCTAAAATACATTGAAAATATAACTTTTCAACGGATATCACTTTTATGGTTTCCGTAGATCTATATAGAGGAGATTCGGGTAATTGCGGACACTCTGGCTTCCGCTGCATTTGCCACATGGAAACAGAACACTACACGATAACGCCTATCTAAAATTTAAATGAACTTGATTGGCAGTTTTTCCTGTCACTATATATCACAATCAGCCATTGGGAAGATTCTATTTTGTTACCGTAAATTATAATAAAGTAGGAATGGTAAGAGGAGGCGAAATGCGGACATACGTCGGCAAAGTGCGGACATGGTCAATGGATACAATTTTTTTTTGATCCACAGCATTTTAAACATTTATTTTGTTACAAAATATAAATAACTAAACTAGTAAATCTGTAAAATTATCTTTTATCAGCTTCTGAAGAAACAAACCGAGTAAAACCACGTTTTTGTCTCTTGTGCCATTCAAACCGCATTGATCCAAATGTTCCTATTTTAAACACAATGGAAATGAAATAAAAATGAGTTTATTATTATATAAAACAAATATTTATTTAGAATAGATCATCCTTGCAGTGTACTTACTATGTTGTCCGCAATTAAACTACTGCGGTTTATGTTGTCGTTCAACTGCGGACGAGTTTATTCTGTTAATTTTAATATTGTTAATACGATTGTTTTTTGTTTTTTTAAATTAAGTTATGTATCTTATTATAAAAGATTCTTAAAATAGACAAATGTATTCTCTCATTCTGAAATGTTTTACTCGAATTTTGGTAGACCTATCCAGTGAAAACGTTTGAAGAAATAAATTATATCACGTGACCGATGCCAGTGTACATGTGACATAAGATACTATTTTTGTGAATGTTGTTTGTTTTTGTTTTTAAAGTGACCCCGAGATAAAATAGAAACATGGATTTTCAAGAACTATCTGTAGTCTCATTACAATTTGCAGACAATAAAATGTAATGTTTAATGTACGAAAATGGAATGTAGCGGCAGTATGGTCGAGACTGTCCGCATTTTGCCGATGTCCGTAATTACCTGAATCTCCCCTATTTCATTGCTATCTGTATAATAATAGTAATTAATTTTTCTGTCAGAATGAACAAGATTGGTATGCTATCGGAAGCCGTGGTACCTCTCAGAATTGTCAGCAGCGGCTATGTTATTTGGGTTGCTCCCATCACGATGAACACGATATGCGAGGTGAATGTTCAGAGTTACCCATTCGACAGCCAGGAGTGCTTGGTGGAACTCGCTCCGTGGGGATACTCTACGGTAACGTCAAACGTTCAAACCATAGAGGGGTGGGGGAGGGGGTTTCGAATACGATTTTTATATCAGCTCGTTATGTGTAAAAACCATATTCGAAAAAACCATATTCGAAAAAACACCAAGAAATGGTCTATTTATTATATACATCTTTCCTAAATTTTGACCATATCTTTCGCTTTTTGTTAATATCTTTCGCTTATCCTATCGAAAACACGTAACGCCATGATATATTTCGTCCTATGGAACTTTTCCAGAAATTGTACTTGACCATAGACATTTTAAAATAAATTTGAATAAAAATTAACATTTATTTAATAATACTGCTGTGCAAACATACTTGACAAAGCGATCCTCCAAAAACAAAACGAATCAAACGCCGATAAATTATTATACTTACACTCAATGACACTACATTGTGTCATCATTATTTAGCTTCGTATTCAGTTCGTATTCATAATTGCACTTTTTTTTTTTTTTTCAAATACGATCAGATGCATTGGTAAGCATTAAACTTAAACGAAGAAATGAGACAAAGGGAGATAATTTAATCATGCACTTTTACCATTAAGTAAATAACATTTCTATTTTTTTCACAGTTGCCAAAATACAGTGAAAATATGACTTTTCACCGGATATCACTGTTATGGTTTCCGTAGATTTATATATTTCATTGCTATATAATTACGTTATGTTTTAGTGTGACCGTCCTCCTGTGGATATGAAGCATCTGGCAATGAATCCCAATAGCAGTGACGACCTTATCAAAAAGTCCTAGACTGCCTTGTGCAAAAGAAAATATGGTTTTGATGCCACTGTGTGATTTAGAGAATACCGGTACTCAACGAGCTACTCGGCAATACTCGTGAATTGATGTTCTTTCCTCGACAAAGGCTCAGGAGGGACAACATAAAATCACAAGTGTAAGATAAACGGTATTGCCGAGTAGCGAGTTGGGTATTCTATTTATTACCCATTATCAATCTTTATCATTTTATAAAATATGTTTAAACAATACTGTTATTGAAAACAAGTTTTTAAGTTGAGAACATGAGACAGCGTTGCGTCATAGATGTGACCTACGTATCGCTGATGATGTAAGTGGTTGACATGAATATATATATATAAAAAAAAAGAGTTACGGTTGTTTGTTGTTGCCCAACAGTTGTAACGTCAAAGCCCATAGTTAAGCACTAATTGACCCCTCCGTACGGCATGATTGACAACCGCGCTGGACCAATCATGTTTCGCGGTTCAAAAACCGCGGGCCCAAATTTGCTTGGACGCCATTAGGTTAGACAACATAATTTGTTTCCATGTGTAACGTTTTTGTATAGTTAGCATTAAAATTAGTTAAAATAATTGTCTCCTCCAAAAGAATTATAATCATAGTAAACATATACTTCTGCTAACAAGTGTTAACAGCGATGACAACTATGCGGAGCCTACGATTGACGTAAAATTAGTGTTTTTCTGCGAAACCGTCACATGGTATTGAAAGTGAAGTTTTGCCGAAATCCATCAAAATTCAACTGATATATAAATTCTACGAAGGTAAGAGTTTAAGAATCACTTTACCTCCAATGTAATGGAATTTACTGACTCATTTAATCAGTCCTCGATGTATATATTGTCGTTAAGAATCCGTCGTTAAACTGCACAGTCAGACGAATGGCCAAAATAAAAGTTTTGGCAAGACTTCCGATCGTTCCAGCATTCAGTTAATTTAGGCTTAAGTTAGGTTTAGGGTTAGTGATAGTATTAACAAGCATGCTGGAACGTTTGGAAGTCTTAGCTTTTTTTCCTTTTCTTTTTGTTTGCATGTGTGTAGGCGTGATAGTGTGTATATAATTTTTTTTTTGGGGGGGGGGGGGGGGAGTGAGTGAGTAACCTATATGGTTGTGAGCTTTAGGGGGATAAGGAAGTATTGTCTGGAAAGTTATAAATTAGGCAAATTCTATGTAGGGACCCTGAAATGTTTTGAAGCAAAAACATTTTTAATTATAATTGTGATTTTTTGCAATCGGAACAGATCTGCCGGTTACGGTTTCTCGGTTTGATTCGATTTAAGCTAGTGCATCACGACTAGTATATCAAAGGCTGTCTGTTGGGTGGTGTATATATATAAAAGATACCTGGCTACTAATGTAGTAGGTTTGCACTCTAGACTATACATGTCAAAAGGACAAAATGTTTGACATCCAATAGCTGATGATTAATAATTCCGTATGCTCTAGTGATGTCTTTAAACAAAACAAACTTTAACTTATCCATTAGTCCCCCTCCACCCCACCCCTCAATTAAAACAACCCAATTTTACCATAATATATATTAAAACAATTACTCACCTAACAGCAGATCAATTACCAATCTTGGGTAATTTATAATACATACTGGTAAGACATTTTATTATTCCTTTATTGTTATTCTTAGAATGTTCAACTTAATGGTTTCTGCCAGAGGCTACTGAGGTTAAACTTATATACCCTAAAATCTTGGAAATTAATAGATATATTTCTTAATGTTTAGATAAATGATAGTAAAAGAACTACTGTTTATAAATGGTCATGTGCTAGAAATATAATGTCCTAACCCTAATTTCAAAACATTTCAAACCCATAACCACCTAGATGAGGCACTTACATCTGTTTTGTTTTTATTACCTACCCTAAATATGATTTTCTTTTGGAGACGGTAGTTTTGTTTTTCATCATTATTTTATACCCCAAATTTTAGCAAAGCATAGGCATTGTTCTTCTTCCACATGTCATTCTTATATGTAGCTTTGTGCAACTTTCTAATAGAAATCAAATAACATCATCAAAGTTAAATACATTGTTCACTACTTTTTTTAATTTACTGCAATACGTTTTAATTTTATACTTTGTTTAGTCACATTGATTTTGTTTCCTGTTAAAAAAATGTTTTCTTAAAATTAAATTAAACTTTAAATTAATACAACGATATATAATTAAGTTACAGACTAATATACTTCTTCAAATGGATGTGAAATACTTAACATGTTTGTTTTTATATATTTCAGCAACTGGACCAATGGATGTGTAGTCATTGATTAGATGTTGAAAATGAGATTCTGAAGACAAACCATTAAACAAATTATATTGCATCTTGATATTGAGAACAGAATGATAGAAATAATAGAACAGTTTCAACTGATATGTGAAAGAAAAACTGGGGCAGGGGGTGAAATTGCTGCTGAAAATTAAACACTTTCAACAATTTCTTTAATACAATATTTTTTTTGTTTTTTTGTTTTTTTGTTTTTTGTGTTTGACATATTGCTGCTAAGGAGTAATTCAGACTTCCAAGACTTGGGATTCAGTTTGACACCACCCATCAAATGATAATCCTATATTTACCTGTACCAGATTGCATGGGGATTAATATGTAAAGACCCTCTCTTTGAGAAAAAGGAAAATGTTAGGAAGTATTCTCATAATAAATATTAAACAAATTGTGCAAACTGCAATCTGTGGTTTAGTTTCATTATATATATATATATATCTGTGGTTTAGTTTCATTATATATATATATATATATATATATATATATATATATATATATATATATATACATTTTTTTTATTAAATTTTTATTTTGTATTATTATTATTGTTCTGTAGGCATGGGTTGTCTTATAATATACTCTTCAAAAGAAGAAACGCAAAACCACATTGTCGTAACATTTGGAGAATTGATTTAATTATTGAATGGTGAGTCCGATAATTACCAAATGTTGCAGGATTGTTCACAATTCACTCTAGTCCATTGTGAGTAAGTGATAGGACACACCACCAAGGTCAAGGTCATCTGGAGTCAATACCGGGTGTGGCCTCCGCGTGTGTTGACAACTGCCTGGCACCGCCTGCCCATTGAAGCAACCAGAGTACGGATGACGTCCCGGGGGATGGTGGCCCACTCGGCCTGCAAGGCTGCTGCCAGCTCGGGCAGGGTCTGGGGCTGTGGTTGTCGCTGTCGGAGGCGTCGGTCCAACTCGTCCCATAGATGCTCAATTGGGTTCAAATCCGGTGATATCGATGGCCAAGGAAGGACATTAATGTTGTTGTTCTGTAGGAAAGCCGTTGTGAGACGTGCTGTGTGAGGCCTGGCGTTGTCATGTTGGAACACTGCGTTGGCGTTGGCCATAACTGGAACGATGTGTGGCCGGAGGATCTGGTCAATGTAGCCCTGTGCATTCAGGTTGCCCTGCACGTGGACCAGGTCAGTTCTGCCAGTGTGTGAGATGGCTGCCCACACCATGACACTACCCCCGCCGAATCTGTCCACTTCCTGCACGCAGTTTGCCGCATAACGTTCACCACGACGCCTATACACGCGACATCTTCCATCATGACGTCGGAGCAGAAATCGGGACTCGTCACTGAACCACGCCTGTCTCCATCGCAGTTGAGGCCATTGTCGATGAATCTGGCACCACTGCAGTCGGAGTCCACGGTGTTGTGGTGTTAAGATGACACCTCGAACTGGACGTCTGGCACGAATTCCTACCTCACGTAGGCGGTTCCGTACGGTCTGGTCGGATATCCTGCGCAAACCTGGTATTGCTGCGGCTGTGGAGGTGGCAGTAGTCAATTGTTCCCGAAGGTGGCGTACCCGGATGTAGCGGTCCTGCCGGGGGGGGTAGTGACCCGTGGTCGACCGGATCTAGGGAGGTCACGTGTTGATCCATGTTGCTGGTAACGGTCCCACAGTCTGGAGATGGTGCTTGGGGACACATGGAATGCCCTGGCAACGGCCGTTCTGGATTCGCCTGCGTCTAGTCGGCCGATGGCATTGTTTCTCTGCGGTTCACTGAGACGTGGCATGTCCTGGATTGTCAACTGTCGGCCAGATACAGAGGCCAGGCAAGCGAACACCCTGCACTTTTATACTGTCGGTGTTCATGTTGCACGTGCAGACAACGCACGTGCAGTGGTGACATGGTTTGCACGTGGCTGCGTTTTTGCGAATATTCACATTTTGGAACTTTATTGTACAGTAGCTGCGTTTTATCGAATGTAACCGTGGGAATGTGTTTGGGACATGCAATGACCTTATATTCACAAAGCATGAACCGGTAGGAAACATAAAATCGGAGTTATAACCCATTTGTACCCTTTTGCGTTTCTTTTTTTGAAGAGTATATTTATTACTATTTTGTATCTGCCTATGCCTCTAGAACAGATAAAGCTTTGTGAGTACATTTTGTGTGACAGTAGGATAACTAATGGGCGGGGTGTGTGAGATTGGGGGGGGGGGGGGGGCAGAAGCTTCAAGTTTGATTCCCAACAGTTGTTGCCACAACACGAGTTTATAATTTATTTAAACACTGTTGTACTGGCTTAATTGGCAAATATTTTACAGACTGTCCAGCTATGCTACTTTTTCGTACTTTTTGGTCTTCGTCCTATTTTTCCTACTTTTTCTTCAGAATACTTAGTTTTTCTACTTTTGTTCTACGTTTTCCTACTTTCGTCCTACATTTTCTTTATTTTCATTCCTAATTGTGTCCAACTTTTTCAAATGAGTGTGCTAGACAGCCCGATTTTATAAAGGGATGGGGCACCCAGACGTAAACAGCCCTAATATGTCTTGTCAGAACGGAGACGGGCCAATATGTCAGTATACTTAACTGGAGGGCCAGTTGTGATTTTAATTTGTTTGTTTTTGTGTGGGTTTTTTCGTGTATGGCTTTGGTTTCATAAATAGGGAAGGTGCCGTATATCGGTTGATTCAAGCAGTGCAGCTATGTAAGAATACACCCCCATAAACATCGCAATCCCACAATCTAAACCACTGCCTGCATAATTTTGGCACAGGCGACTGTATCCTGCTATAGTTTTGTAACCTTTCGTGCATAAAATTATGGTACACTGATAGCATTTCCACACGCCTTGTATTTTAATGTTACTGCTCACGTCCCTCCCTTTAGTTTTTTTTTTAAACAAAACATTTAACGCAACCCGACCAAAAATAAAGACGGTTTTAAACGGATCGAGGCCGGGTCGTCGCTGCGCATTCTATTCTCCCTTTCCTCGGCATATCGGGATTCCATTAATATAAAAGTCGAACAACAACAACAAAAATTAAGATGAAAAAGAAGAAGAAAAAAGAAAGAAACAAGACATTTTAATTTATCAGTTCTGACAAGAAAAACTAGCATAGGATGTTTTAAATGTTCTTTTGGTTGCATTCGACGTTCACTTCCGGGTTCTTGTGCTTCGATAAAATTTACTTATTGTCCGAACCAAATTGTTAACAACTACAAAAAATTACTCTCCTACCTTTAATTGCCGTTAGATTTCCTCCAAAGTTTGTCCAGACACAAATCGCAAAAAAACCCACTACAAATATACAGATTCCACACACGAGACTGCAACGATGTCGCCGATATTGTCTTTGCTGAGATTGCATAGGGAAAAATACATGTAGTTTTTTGCCGTCTGCCATGTTGCTTGTTTATGGAATACTCTTCAAGAGGGGTGAAAGCCTCCAAAGTATGTGACACAATTAATCTGAAATCGATGATCTCTAGTGGTGTCATTAAAATAATAATAATAATAATAAAAAATAATATGACGTCATCACGTTTGCTTTTATATCATAACATGTTATGACGTTGTTAGATTAAGTCCTATCCTTTCACCCCTCTTGAAGAATATTCCATAAAAAGTCAAAATGGCAGCTGATACAAAATTACATGTTTTTTTCCCTATGCGCTCTCAGCGAAGTCGATACAGGTGACATGGTTATCATCTGGTATGTGGAATCTGTGTCATTGTAATGGTTTTTTCAAGATTTGTGTCTGGACAAACTTTGGAGGAAATCTAACGGCAATTAAAGGTAGGAGAGTAATTTTTCGTAGTTGTTAACAATTTGGTTCGGACAATAAGTAAAACTGGTTTCGTCGATTTAAATCACGTTGTCATCGTAAATGTACCCTGTAGTGAAATACTTGAATGTCTCCTCTTGTCGGCGTTTTAATTAAACAACGATATTTGTAAATAAATTAAGGCAAAAACGTAATCGACAGATAGGTTGATTTTGCTATCGACCTTTGCGAATTGGCAGCCATTATTGAATGTTTGTCTAACCTTGCATCACGTGTAACGGTGGGCGTGGTTAACTCGTCATACGGAGGGGTCAATTATGACGTCAAAATGTATCTAGGGGAAGAGATTGGGGGGGGGGGTGGGGGGCAGCTCTTTCTCTAGGGAAAGATAATTTTTCTTTCCCCACTTCTCTCTGCCCATATTGGTAATAATGTATCAGTAATGCCTTGATTTTCGTTATGGCTTAACTCCTGTTAGGTAGACAAATGGTAGATTAATTTCGTCACCTGGTAAAACAGACTCAATTACCTTTTAAAGGAAACTTCAAACTCAAATTTATATTTAGGTAATAGATGGTTCAAAAACAAGAGGTCAAAGACGACACTCATCTTCGTATAACGTTTCAGAATGATGGGCAATGGCATTGTTATGTTGAACAATTAGCTAAAAAGGTTGACCGGCCTCGGTGATATCGTGGTTAAGCCATCGGACTACATGTTGGTAGGTACAGGGTTCGCAGCCTGGTATAGGCTCCAACCCAAAGCGAATTCTTAAGGGCTCAATTGGTAGGTGTAAGGCCACTACACCATCTTCTCTCTCATTAACCATTCACCAACTAACAACTAACCCACTGTCCTGGACAGACAGCCCAGATAGCTGAGGTGTGTGCCCAGGACAGCGTGCTTGAACCTGAATTGGATATAAGCACGAAAATAAGTTGAAATGAAATGATAGAACGCATGCTCCATTAAGATCATTTATTGAGTATATTGATGGGGAAAAAATAAGAGATCACTAAACACTAACGGCAAAAAGTGACTGCATAGTGTTCGAAGGTTAACCGCGTTACTGGCAGTTAAATCTGTGCCTTTACACTCAAATGATCCCGTAGTGTATTTAAAATAGCATTATTTGTCTGTGCTAATAGCTGGTTATTCTACACAAGTTGTAGTCATTCCCGTTGTTTTCCAGGATGAACTGGATCTTCTTCCACAAGATGGGTTGGCTGTGAATCCATTGCTGTATGTTCCGCAGGGAGAATGGAGCTATGTGTCACACTCCGTCCTTCTGAACAACATTTCGGATTCAGTGAATACACACCGCACCCTGAAGTTCAAGCTCAAGTTCGAGCGTCGCTGGTTGTTCTACAGCCAGTACCTTCTGCTTCCCATCATGTTGAACTCCGTGCTGATGATCTCCGTGTTCCTCGTGCCGCTAGACTCGGGGGAGAAGCTGGGCTTCTCTTTGACCGTTCTGCTGTCCTACGTGGTTCTCCTCACCATAGTAACAGACAACCTGCCTCCCATCTCTACCAAGACATCAGTACTGCGTAAGGAGTATTATAATTATTTAAATTATTTTCTTATGTTGTTTTGGGGTGGGGGGGTGGGGGGGGGGGGGGTTGGGGGGGGGTGTAAATAAAAACTGTTTCAGTCTCATTTACACACACAACCTATGTAGAAGGGATTATTAATATTATTCATGTTCATATTAATAACTATGCATATTATTCATATTTATTTTATTATTATTATTATTATTATTATTACGAGACATACTAGATTATTTGAAAACCCTTTTCTCATTTTAAAACTGGGGTTGTGGCATTTTGAATTACATTTTGTGTTCATATCAAGCGAAGACTTCCAGAAAGGTTTGTAAAAAAAAAATTTAATCTTCTGGTAGGCATACTGCTGAATTACCATAACTTTAAAAATACTCTGTGTAAACATTTCTATTGTAATTAGCTAGAAATCGATAGTATCAAACTTCCCTGTTTTTCAGAGATCTACCTCTCAATCCTGATGATTCTCGGCACAGTTACAACACTGCTAAGCATTTGGGTATTGACTCTCTACAGCAAAGATGAAACACAGCGAATATCGTTCTGTTTACAGAAATTTACAGACTACGTTATTGAACCCATCACTTGCACGTCTTGTCAAAGCAAAATTAGGCCTAGTGTGGGAAATCGTACGCCTAACGATTTAAAACCGCAAGACAATGTTATCAGAAATGATGATAAAGAAAATATGAAATTTGAATACGAACGTCCGCAAGTAATTCCTCCTTTAAAAGAGGATGCTTGGAGTCCACAAAGAGACAAGACTCGATCGTGCAAAGAATTTGCAACTATTCTCGACATATTCCTCTTCAGAGTGTCTTTGTTTGGCTTGTTTGTTCTTACACTGACCACCATCTCATTCTTTGTAATTAAAACCTAGGAGTATTTTGCAGCATGCGATGGATTCTTCTGAATTTGTCCAGTTAGCGGTATCCAAGTAAATGAATACTGTGTATTTCTTTTGTTTAACGACACGACTATAGCACATTGATTATTAATCATCGGTTATTGGATGTCAAACATTTGGTAATTTTGACATATAGTCTTAGAGAGGAATCCCGCTACATTTTTCCATTAGTAGCAAGGGATCTTTTATGTGCAGCATTTCACAGACAGGATAGCACATGCCACGGCTTTTCATATACCAGTCGTGGTGCACTAACTGGAACGAGAAATAGCCCAATGGGCCCACCGACGGGGATCGATCCCAAACTGACCGGGCATCAAACGAGCGCTTTGCTAATGGGCTACGTCCCCTCCCACCCCCCTCCCAATGAATACAGTATTATTTTGATATATTTAAATTAGTCGTCCCAGAGATCTAATCTAGGCAGACTGCAGGTACTCTCGTCGTTATGCTCTTCGGAATGAATGTTAAACTTTTATGAGGTATTCAAGGGTAGTGTTAAGACATGTTGTTATTGTTGTTACATAGGGCATTTGTGTAATGTTTTCTATGATTTTACAACTATGATATCTATAAGATACCAACTACAAAAACTATGTAGTTTTTACTTTATTTCCAAGGACCCCTCCCCTCCTCTCTCTCTCTCTCTCTCTCTCTCTCTCTCTCTCTCTCTCTCTCTCTCTCTCTCTCTCTCTCTCTCTCTCTCTCTCTCTCTCTCTCTCTCTCTCTCTCTCTCTCTCTCTCTCTGTGTGTGTGTATGTGTGTGTGTGTTTGGTGGACTGTTTGGAAAATGTCCTTTGATATTTAAAAGTAAATTATCTGATCACCAAGATTGATTAATTAAGAGTATGAATTTCTGTAGAAATGTCACATTATCCACTTATATCAAGTTTGATTTCGCAAAGTGTTTATTGAAATATGTGTTGCTACTTTATTATGGTTGTCACTTGATATACTATAAAGCGATAACCAGGATAAAGTAAAAAAAAAAAAAAAAAAGCTATTACTGTGGCATTTTCAGGACCCTGTAAAATAGTTGGTGGCAGCTGAGACCGATCACTCGGTGGTCGTGGTGTTTGTCTTTTCACGCGACTGTCCGGTTGATTGGGAGGGGTGTCACTCAGTTTTTTAAAGTTTGAAGTGAAAAAGACGTCCGGAATATCTACCGTTGCAGTCATATCTGGTGTATTACGATCAACTTTTGCTTCAGTTCTATTTTGACTAGTCAGAACAGTTTTATGCACTTGTCCCTTTGTCCTGACAAGTGAAAATTTGCTCTGACTAGCAAACTGTGCCTCTGTACACAATTAAACATTTATAATGCGGTTTTATTTTGAGCAATAAAATGCATTGTCCTTGCACTTGAATACAATTAACAACTTATTTGATCAAGTGAGACTATGGGTGGACAAGTAGATGTCTAAATGTACTTATCTGGTGGACTAGTGAAAAATGACGCATATATCTTTCACCGTTTTGTGTTAGCATTAATGTTTGCAAGTAGAGAACGTGCATGAATGTTTCATGCATCATCAATCACGTCATTTAAAAATGGTACGGCCTCGGTGGTGTCGTGGTTAAATCATCGGACATAAGGCTGGTAGGTACAGAGTTCGCAGCTCGGTACCGGCGAGTTTTAACGACTTAATTGATATGTGTAAGACCACTACACCCTCTTCTCTCTCACTAACCACTAACAACTAACAATTAACCCACTGTCCTGAACAGACAGCCCAGACAGCTGAAGACTTAGTGTGTGCCCAGGATAGCGTGCTTGAACCTTAATTGGATATAAACACGAAAAGAAGTCGAAATTAAATTAAATTAAAAACGGTTTAAGCAAATTATTATAGTTGTGAATTTATTATTATAGTGGAGATGGACTGTTTTGTTCACCGAACATATTGTATTTCTTTGTTTAATATGTAAAATATATACGTTATAAACATACATTGTGGTGTTTTGTTTTGTTTTGTTTTTTTGTTGTTGGGTGGGGGTTTTTTCGTTGCCTTTTTATTTTAATTTGTTCTGTTCACAATGGCAACTTGTTTACAAACGTCAAGAGTATGTTGTTGTTGCATTTTAATTCTAATTTATTTTGTTTTGTTGACAATAGTAACTTGTTTACAAACGTGAAGAACATTTAGATGCATGTTCTCTCTCTTTATTTTCTTCATCAGAAATGACCCCAAGTCTTTTTTCCAGTAGTATGTAACTGAGACTTTGTTGTGAAATTTAAGCCAATGTCACTTGATATACCGGTAGTTTATTTGATAAAATGTATGGGATGTCATATGTAAACATATTACCTGGTAGCTATCTTACAATAAATACCAATGGGCACCCTGTGTCTACCAACATTTCTATAGTGAAAAGTTGAAAACCATTCAATCCTCTGCATGAAAGTCAGGATAGTGGAGAAGATATATCATACAACCAATAATCCTATACTTAGTAGACCATATCGTACTGAGAGGCATAAATAACGCAATGGGTATTTCGCTGATATTTTCTTATAGAAATGTTATTTAATCTATATTAAGGTTGCAGACAAATGACATATTGGTAACAACTGTAACTGAAAGAAGATATTGTTCAAATTGGGAATTTTTAAAAATGAAATGTGGTTTAAAAAAAAAAAAACACAGCTTGGTTTTTTGGCAATAAAATAGTAATATTTTAACATTATTTACCGTACAATATTTTTTTTTTTTTTAAAAGGCAGAAAACACAAAAAAGTGTTGCTTTTATAGGAAGACGAGAGCAAGCAATGCACATGCAAAATGATTTTCATATGCAATGCTGTGTTGTTGCAATAAACACACAAGTTATGCTTTTTACTGAAAACTCGTTTTATTCAATAGTTTTCTGATTTAAACAAAATCCTCTTTCACTTACAGTTGTTACAAATATGACATTTGTCCGCATACTCAATATTTATGATTTGACATTTCTATAAAAAAATATTCAGTGAAATACTCATTGCGTTATTTATGCCTCTCAGTATATGACAAGAGAACATCCTTGGATCAGAGAGTTGTTGTGCACTGCAGTGCCATGTGGATGTAATGACAAACTGATGGGCATTGGCAACCTTTCTAGTCCTCTAACCTCAAATGTTAATGTGTTGAGTCTGTTTCCACGATCTTCAAGTCGCTGCCGTAGTCCTGGTTACAAGAAAGGACAAGGTAACATTAGTTCTGTTAATTTTAAACAATTGTTGCTTCTCCTTCAACGACCACTGAGCCTTTACAATACTTTGACTTTTAATTTTTTTTTTCGTTCCAAACATTGCACCACGACTGGTATATCAAAGGCCGTGCTATGTGCTATCCTATCTCTGGGATGGTGCATATAAAAGACGTCCTTGCTACTAATGAAAAATGTATCGGGCTTCCTCTACAAAGACTATATGTCAAAATTACCAAATGTTTGACATCCAGTAACCGATGATTGTTTATCAATGTGCTTTAGTGGTGTTGTTAAACAAAACAAACTTTAACAAACTTCTTTTTTTTAAATTCGTTTCGTCCTGTGGTGGCAACAATGGGGAATTCCACAAGGTTCACGTTTCGTGCTATTCGTGCCTATAAATGACGTTGTACATCATCACCAGATATAGTTGATTTTTCTCATCACACACTTAAAGAAACGATTCTGCGCAATACTACTACTACTACTACTATACTACTAGATATATATATTATTTGCTGGACTTCACAATAATACGAATGACTAACCAATAACTTAGGATAGGCCTACGACATATATCATGTCCATATCAATGGTGAATTCCGCTTGGTTTCTCTCGCGGTGTACCCAATTCACAATCTACGTCAATGCGGAGCTATTTTCTATTTATCAACCTATGTAACAAAAAAAAAAAGTATAATGTACCTTTACATTACATCGCCGTTAGTCGCTGTTAGTTCTGTTCATGCAGTTTCGGTCAGCCAAGTTATATTAAAAAGTTTCCAATCGATTTACGGTTACTGACGATTGATAAACAGATCAAGTTGGACCAAATGTGTTATTGTGGTGTTAAGTGTTGATTTGCCGACTACTCTAGTGTAAAAAGTAACGTTACAGCGTGGAGATGATTTTGTGGTTGTTACTGTTTTTCTCGCTTCAAAAAGGTGATTATTTTTACTGTGTACCAAATTATAAATTGTGTGCGCGCGCGCCTACTTATTTGTATGTATGTATGTATATAATTATGTATGTATAGATGTATGAATATCTATTATATATCTTTTATCACACTGGACAGGTTATTATATATCTGAGGTCATATATATATATATATATATATATATATATATATATATATATATATATATGTATGTATGTATGTATGTATGTATGTATGTGTGTGTGTGTGTGTGTGTGTGTGTGTGTGTGTGTGTGTGTGTGTGTGTGTGTGTGTGTTTGTGTCTGTGTCTGTGTGTGTGTGTGTGTGTATACGAAGGTCCACGGGAATAACCTATTTTTATTTTAATGTTTATAACTCTGCAATCGTGGAATATTTATGCCAAAGAAAGAGTGATCTAGCAACTACTTTAAATGGTCTACCATAATTATAGGTTTTTAATTTGGTGTGTCATTGTGACCTTGACACAATACACACACACACACACACACACACACACACACACACACGTGTCATTGTGACCTTGACATACAATACATACACACACACATATACTTTACAAACACACACACACACACACACACACACACACACACACACACACACACACACACACTATTATTTATATGTATGTGTATGTGCGTGTTCATGTATATTTAAGAATTGAACTTGTGTATGAACGGCTTCGCGCTAACGCGCTACGCCATTCATATTGTGTGTAAAGTGTTGCCGTTATACAAAACTATATTAAAAAACCCAATCGAACTCGTGTATATTTAGGAATTGAACTTGTGTATGAACGGCTTCGCGCTAACGCGCTACGCCATTCATATTGTGTGTAAAGTGTTGCCGTTATACAAAACTATATTAAAAAACCCAATCGAACTCTATACCACAAATGGGGCGAGACGTATCCCAGTGGTAAAGCGTTCGCTTGATGCGCGGTCGGTTTTGGATCGATCCCCGTCAGTGGGCCCATGTGGTTATTTCACGCTCCAGCCAGTGCACCACGACTGGTAAATCAAAGGCCGTGGTATGTGCTATCCTGTTTGTGGGGTGGTGCATATAAAAGATCTCTTGCTGCTAATCAAAAAGAGTATCCCATGAAGTGGCGATAGCGGGTTTTCTCTCTCAATAGCTGTGTGGTCCTTAACCATATGTTCGACGCCATATAACCGTAAATAAAATGTGTTTGAATGCGTCGTTAAATAAAAATGTCCTTCCTTCCTTCTATTCCACAATGATTTACAACTGTAGCAATACACAAATAAGGGAATTCCCTTAGAAAGTTACATTCGTTGGGGTTTTTTCGTCAAATCTCCGATTCATTATAATTGATACAAAGTAGTTGCGGTAATAACATTCTGTGTTTATTTGTTTCCCGAAAAAAGTGCAGTTTTCACGTTCATAGAAGAATGAACGGGGTTTTTTTTTAGATCACGTGATAGCATTTTAACCAATCCAGACGCCTATTACAAAACAGTAATTATAAAATGGAGTTATATATAGTTATATATATATATATATATATATATATATATATATATATATATATACATATATACATATATACATACATACATACATACATACATACATACATACATACATGTTTTAAAACAATTTAGAACGTTCATAATCAACTCTGGTGGGGGTTCAAAACAGTTTCTAATAACACGGAGAATTATGATCTACATGTACATTCTTGAGAACTGTTGGAGTGAAATAAAACAGATCGCCTTTTTCTCGGGAATGGATGGGTGAGTGGGGAGGGCAAAAGGGAGAACGGGACAATGACTAGGGATCAAACTTGATAAAATTATATAATAAATTTGTTACAACTTCGGCTAGTGCTTTTTTTTGGTGGGCTAATTTACAAAACCACTTTGTTACAACTTCGGCTAGTGCTTTATTTTGGGGGGCTAGTGGAATTTACAAAACCACTAGCCACGCACTGTAAAATGTTATTCGGTGGGGCTTCTGGCTTGTGGTGGTGTTCTCGGGCATTGACAGACATAGGCGTAGCGGGCAGGCTGGCTTTTGCCCGAATTAAACGGAAATGCCCGAATTTGGATAACAACATTTAATCATATTAACATTGCTACCAAACAGCTATATAGGGTTAAGCGAATCACTACACATTTTTACATGGATTACAACTAATTTTGAGGGTAGAATGATGGAAATACATGGTAAAAAGGTCTATTAGCACAATATGCGCGAATATATCTGTATTATTTTTTGCAGGTTTTGCCCATATTATTCATATTAGCATGACTGACAAACAGCAATATAGGGTTGCAAACCAACCGCCACGCATTTTTACATGGGTTACAATTAATATTTTGGGTAGAATAGTGAAAATTGTTCAGGCCAGCTCATTTTATTTGAATATCTCTATTGCAACCGCCACGCATTTTTTGCCTGAATTCGAGGATTTTCTCCGGGACTGCCAGCTCATTTTATATCCGAATATCTCTATTGTTTTTGCCTGAATTCGAGGATTTTCTCCGGGACTGCCCCCCCCCCCCCCCCCCCCCCCCCCCCCGTACGTTTATGGGAGTTACGCTCCAACACAAAAACAGATCAGGGGTCTAATTCACTAAACTCTCGCAACTTTGCGATCTCGCAGTGCAGTGCTAAAAGACTTGCAAAGAGGATGCTTTGTTGTCTAGCAGAGCCTAAAAGACCTTTGTGAATAAGGCCCCTGGACACATCAGCCGGGAAATGTTGATGATGTGCCCAAGACAGACGTGTTTGGACCTTCAGTGGATGTTAGTACGTGGCAAATGGTTGATTAAAAACCGACCTGAGCGTACTGTGTTGAGCCCTTAACATAACATCTCTTATTGAAAGCTTAGAATAAAGCCACTACGCCCTCTTCTCTTCCACTAACCACTAACAACAACTAACCCAGTGGCTTGGACAGACAGCCCAGATAGTTGAGGTGTGTGTCCAGGACAGCCTGCTTGAACCTTAATTGGATATAAGCACAAAAATAAGTTGAAATGAATGAATAAATGTTGTGACTAGTATAAATAAAGATTATAAGTTGGCTTGTGCCATCCCCACCCTCACCCCCACGCCCACCCACTAAAGACTGGGCCACCCTCCACTAGAGGTCGTGCCATTCCAGTACAGGAGGGATGAAACATCCTGTTACGGATGTCCTAGGGGAGTGGTGGTCCTCCCAGGGACGAGCACCTAAATAGCGGATCGTGGAAGTAATCACAACTTTGCCCAACATCCTTTCGACTCAGCCTTGTGCAGAAATACGACTTTGAAATCGTAATATGGTTCTGTCGTTCAGATGTATGTTTAATTTTGCAGAAGTACGGTGTCAGTATGTGACAAGCGAAACCAGCCTGCGAGCTGCAATTCTGACTGGATACGACACCGATATTCGCCCGTATGCAACAACGTCGGTGACAACAATACTGGGTCTGATGTCTTTAAACACGCTAGTAAGACGTTTTAACCACCAATCAGATTTTAATACGGTACCATCTGCTTTCAAAATTGTTTCTCTTGTTGAACCTAACGATACTATATTATCAACAATATATGATTATGTCTGTATAAATGTTTTAAAAACTTATTTTTTAAATGAATGCAAAAAGAAAAATATAGCCTGTTGGGTGTCCAAGGTATCATTTTTTAATTCTTATGGGTGAGGATGCGTGTGTTTGAATCAGTTAACAATAAAACATATACTAAGTGACATAAATAATGCAATGTATATTTCACGGAATATTTTCTTATAGGAATATCTTAGCATCAAATATTTTAAGCATGCGGGCAAATGATGTATTGATAACAATTTTAAATGAAAACAAATATTGTTCAAATCGGAACAAAATGGAATAAAATATGTTTGAAGCAAAAAACACATGTTTCTGTTCATTGCAATAACACGGTACTGCATATGAAAATATTTGTATACCTGCGTTGCCTGCACTAGGCTCCCTATATAAGCAAAATTTAAGTTGGTACCCTTGGGCATTTTGAAATATTCAAGACGGCTGCCAAAATACAGAACTGGCAATATCTGGGATACTTTACAACTTATGAAGAAACTGTTGATGTCTACAGTGTTGTACGGTCAAGTAATCGATTTTGAACTATCCTCAGCTAATCATCACATCGCTACATCATTTAATCACAAGATTGCCGCCACTATTAACATAAGTTGTACTTTATTGCATTTTACAGTAACTAGGGCACGACTGTGATGTTACTGATTGAGTTTTATGGGTCAAGGAATTCATTTGTAATAGCATCTCGCTAAATGGGATGTTGTATCATCATTTAAATCCAAGATGGTCATGAAAATGGCCGCCAAGTGTAAGAAGTGGCCTTATCTTGCATTATATTTTACCCCAAACAATAATATTTACTTCAAATGCAGAGAAATTGCTTGAATCCGCGATGGCTACCAAAATGGCTGCAAAAACAAATAAATGTTCATAGTATATGCATCACCTGAACCAATTATTTTTAAATCAACTGCTAAGTTTTGAGGGTGTTCGATTAATTCATTAATATTTTAAAATTTACAAGTTATCTGAAACATCCTGTAAAATATTTTTTACGCCAATCACTTTGTTTTAGGGGTGCGCCAATCTATTTTTAACGATCTAGATATAATGTTGCATCATACAGACCAATCTTTAACATTACTATTAGAACTGGGCAAGTTGCAACCTATGATTTAATATTATAACAAAGACTGTGGAATCAGTTTTTAATCATTGCCATTTTCTGTCTCTTGATAATTTATATACATGCTTCATCATTGCATTTCGTTGACCAACATAAACTGTCTCACCAACACTGTAATTAATCAAACATCAACTTTTTTCACCTTAGCATTGCAATTACTTTTATATGTATCCGGTTATACCTATAATATCACTAAAAGTGTACACATATATTCATAAAATGCAAATATTAACAAAAGGATTGCTGCCCAGCAAACAATATTCGGTTTTTAAAATACACCACGCTATGATACATAGTCAAACAGTGCACACCCATAAAAAAAACTTCACCTTAAAGTGAAGTAACACTGGTAATATATCAGCACTGAATAGGTTGCACGATTTCAGACGGTGCTGGTTTCACTCCACATGGAGTAATTACTTGTGGAAGTAATGTGAAGCTTCTTTTTTCACTAACCAGCGTCTGTGGAATCTGAATGCGACAACAAATTATGTAGCATCTCTGGTGACTAATTGCCATCAGCATCCAAGTGCTTATGTTTACGTTTAGACGCTTAAAGCAGAATTTAATGACGTTTGCTTCTGCAACCCTTCATATCATAGCAGCAATATCACAGCCTGAAAACGGCGTGGACCAGCCAACGCTATGTTCACGTTTCTTTGCTGTTACCATCTTTGATTAAAGCAATTATAAAAATATCTGCATTAGAATGTGAATATGAGAATTATATTCCTTTCAGACTAAAACCCTGTATTTGAAGTATAAATTATTGTTTGGGTAAAAGAGGATGTAAGATGTGGACATTCTTTACTCTTGGTGGCCGTTTTCGTGGTTATCTTGGATTTAAATGATAATGCAATATCTCAGTTAGCAAAGTGTTATTAAAAATGAATTTATTAGACCATAAAACTCAATTGCTAACATCAAAATATTTTCCCAGTGAACATAAAATGCGATAATTGCAATTTCAGTGCTCTAACTACTATGGTAGCAGCCATCTTGAATTTAAATGATTTTGTGATGCCTTAATTAGCATCCCGTGACCCTAAAACACCACAACAACCATCAATAGTTTTGTCATAGGTGATAAAATATCCGATATATTGAAAGGTGTGTTTTTGGCAGCCATCTAAAATAATTCAAAATGCTCAAGGGTATCATGTCTGCACCTCTGGGGTGGTGCAAAAACCACAAAGAACAGTTCAGTCAAAAATGAGGGTTTGGCAAACACACATTGTACAAAACTGTAACCATCATTTTCGAGGTACTTTTGGTTTTTTCTACTTGCGCGTAGTTAATATTTCTCGTATTTGACATGACAAAATATGTAATTAATAGCATGCGGTTTCCTCGATATTTTTTACCGGCCTCGGTGGTATGCAGGTTAGGCCATCGGTATACAGGCTAGTAGGTACTGGGTTCGGATCCCAGTCGAGGCATGGGATTTTTAATCCAGATACCGACTCCAAACTCTGAGTGAGTGCTCCGCAAGGCTCAGTGGATAGGTGTAAACCACTTGCACCGACCAGTGATCCATAACTGGTTAAACAAAGGCCATGGTTTGTGCTATCCTGCCTGTGGGAAGCGCAAATAAAAGATCCCTTGCTGCTAATCGGAAAGAGTAGCTCATGTAGTGGCGACAGCGGGTTTCCTCTCAAAATCTGTGTGGTCCTTAACCATATAACCGTAAATAAAATGTGTTGAGTGCGTCGTTAAATAAAACATTTCTTTCTTTCCTCGATATTTTAGGACATGGGTGAACAGAAGATGTCACTAACAGCGTTCTGGTTCACGGTAAGTAGGGTGGCGATGATGGTGGTATATGTGTGCGGGAGCGTACTTTGCTGAGGTTTCTAAAACCTTTCAAGATCAAGATCCACACACTGTTGCATACGCCTCCATTTAATATCTTATATTACCTCAAACAAAATCTCAAAACTGCAATAAATAACTTGTTAATGCTGAATAAAAGGCCGACCATCTTTCCGGAATTTTCATCACGTACTGGGAATTCCGGAATTGATGCTAAACATCCGGATTGTTTTTCAAATTCACTCGAAAAAATTTCTTTAAGCAACTAATTCTTATTAAATTCTACATTCTTAGAAGTAAATATCTTTCTCATTCATTTCAACCTGAGCTCCGTTTTTTCTTGTCGTGTGCCATTACAAAGGCCGCGGGCGTGAGTCTATTGTCAACAGCCGACCAATGAAAATGTCGAGTAAACTGAAGCCATATATACTACTCAAAAGAATTTAAGGGTCAAAAATTTATAACCAAATAAGTTTCAGAGTGTATTAGATTGATGATGTAAACTACACCAATTTTTTTATTTATTGTTCCATATTTACAAAAAACCACAAATAAACGTCACTGTATACAAGAAAGTCACATGACATGCTGTCAAAGTTGAAGGTTGTCAAACATGGATTTTAAGCATTAGAACATTCGTTTAATAGTGTGTGAATCCACCCCTGGCGCGAATACACTCGACACATCGTTGCCTCGTGCTGTTGATCAGACGTCTGAAGAACTCTTGGGGAATGGCCTGCCACTCTGCCATAAGAAGTTGACCCAGATCATGAAGGTTGGCCGGAGGGGCATGGTTATCCCGAACTCTCCTGCCTAATTCGTCCCAGGCGTGCTCTATTGGGGCCAAGTCAGGCGAATATGCTGGCCAATCCATCCTGGCGATACCTTGTTGTCTGAGAAAGTCCGTTACCACCCTGGCGCGGTGGGGTCTGGCATTGTCATCCTGCAGAACTGCCCCGCCGCCAATCTGCTGAAGGCCTGGGAGAACCAACGACCGGATAATCTCATTCAGATAGCGGATTCCATTCAGATTGCCATCCACCACATAGAGGGGGGTCCTGTGGTGGATAGAGATGCCGCCCCACACCATGACGCTGCCACCACCGAACCGGTGACGTTGTCTAACGTTAACGTCAGCGAAGCGCTCCCCAGGACGTCTGTAGACATGAACCCGACCGTCGTTGAACTGGAGACTAAAGCTGGACTCATCAGTGAACATCACTCGACCCCACTGAACACGCTGCCACCCCAGATGAAGCGTGCACCAGTGACGTCTGGCCGTTCTGTGACGTGGTAGGAGTGGTGGTCGAACAGCCTGGCGATGGCAGCGTAGATTATTGGCTCTCAGACGATTGCGTATGGTTTGATCAGACACTCGAGTTCCAGTCGCAGTCTGCAGATTGTCACGTAATCGGCGTGCAGTGGTTGTGCGTTGACGTAGAGCCATATTGGTGATGTAGCGTTCCTCTCTATTTGTAGTGCTTCGGGGTCTTCCCGAACGTGGACGATTTCGAACAGAATTCGTTGCTTGGTACCGTTGCCACAGTCGGCCAACGACACTCTGACTGACACCAAATCTCAGAGCAACATTTCTTTGCGTATTGCCATCCTGAAACCAAGCAATAGCCCTTCCTCGATCTTCGATAGTCAGTTGAAGTCGTACCATTGTCGAATTTGGAGTGTGCACCGTACACGAACGCAAGCTCCAATTATACGGTATTTCAGCATTGGGAACATGGAATACACGTGCAAAGCGTGCAAATGAAGCGCTTTGTGAAAAAGCAAGTTATGGGCACTTAGCAGACCTTTCGCTTTCACCCTAATTTACGTGCAAATGTAAGCATGTTTTCGCCATTAGAACTAGTCGACAGTGTCAATGACAGTGGATTTTAATTCATTTATGGGTTGCTTAGACCCACTTTCGTCAAAATGGAACAATACCATGCGTGACAGTATGGTCTAGCTAATATAATTGACATTCAGAAAATAATGTCGAAAATATCGTCTGACCCTTAAATTCTCTCTATTATGAAACTTTCTTTCTTATTTTTTATACTCGAATAGTTTATGTATTCATTTTAAAGATATTTTAAATATCATAGACTTATGTTCTTACAGGGCAGGCATCGATTCTATGACGATGTATGCAATTTTGCCACCGTGGATGAAAGCATGAAGAACGCTATGATCGTACAAAAACAAAACAAAAAAAACACGAACAGACAATCGTCTTCTTTCCATTGGCTTTCACATGCAACATTTGACTAAATAACATTTGGTCACCACTAATCAATTATATAACGCATCCATGACATTAATATACCTACCGATATACTCATTTGTATTGTCGTTTTGCAAATATATGTCAAACATGACTGTCCCGGACCAGACCACTGGCTATCCAGAGACCTGTCTGAAACCGTAGTGGTATAGGGGCATATTAAAGGAACTCACTCTCTCTCTCTCTCTCTCTCTCAAACATGACATTTTTCGCACTGTTTAAAATTACTTTTATGAAAATAACGTTTTAAATGACACTGTAAATTATAGTTTTGAAAAGGGCGTTCGCGTGCATAAAAATTAAAATATCAGAAAATTCCGGGAAAATATTTCCATTAGGTTGGTCGCCCTGGAATAATATGAAAACATTCAACTTGTTTTCGTTCCATTAAACTAATTATAATAAAGAATCATAAAACCCTTCACTTAAAGGCGCATGTACAGGAAATTGTGTGTGTGTGTGTGTGTGTGGGGGGGGGGGGGGGAGGGAGATTGTATACACCTGAAAAATTTGCTTGGAGGAGGAAAGGCTTCCGATCTTCAAAACTCTACCTTTGCACACGCGCTTGTCATAGGACAAGGTTTTGAATTCTTTTCAACATTGAAAACGACCCTGATATACTTATTGATTACATTACATCAATAAAATTTAACTTGAAAAAATAAATATATAAAACAAAAGTGTTGGAAATCGATTGGAATTTCATCATCGATCAATAGTCATAATCGATTTGCACCAACCGATTAACTTTCGATTCGGTTAAAATTATATGAACACCTTATTAATCATTAGCTATTTGATGTCAAACATTTGGTGATTTTGACATATAGTTTTAGAGAGGAAATCCGCTACAGTTTTCCATTAGTAGCAAGGGATTTTTTTATATGCACCATCCCACAGACAGGATAGCACATACCACGGTCTTTGATATTCCAGTCATGGTGCACTGGCTGAAACGAGAAATAACCTAATGGACCCACCGACGGGGATCGATCCTAAACGGACCGAAGGATTTGAATTATTATAATCATTATTACTGTTATGTCCATGGGGACAGACCCTACAAATTGCAAATGTTACATGCGAAAACTATTCAATTGCTTTTTTCTTTATGTGCACATGAAAAACAACATCAACAACAACCGCAACATATTGACATAAATTTCATAACCTAAACTGGTGGAACAAGTAGTTAATATTTCCTCACACAATCGATTATGACTTTTTATAATCGACCATCACATTAGTAAAGCCTAACCGATAAATTTTCGTCTTTTAGCTTATAAGAAAAACCCCAAGCAAACAAACCATACACTAACTGGTGCAATGACATATAAAACAATTATAATTGTAATACAATAGTTTAACTATTGACCTTTATGTTGTAGTCGTGGAATGATAGCCGTCTCGGGTGGAACCCAGCATCTTACGGTGGCATCACTCAGCTTGTTATAAACCAAGACAAGATTTGGAAGCCACCACTAATTGTGAAAAATGAGTGGGTATCATATATATCTATTATATATACAGTCAAACCCGTCTTAAGCGGTCACACATGGGAGTAAACATTTACTGTGGCCGCTTTATACAGGTATTTTAGCGATTTGGGATCCGATTTAGGTGGCCGCTGATTACAGGTGAATTTACATTATAAATCGTAGTTGCGAGGCGTAGCCCAGTGGCACAACGCTCGCTTGATGCGCGGTCGGTTTGGGATCGATCCCCGTCAGTGGGCCCAGCCAGTGCACCACGACTGATACATCAAAGGCCGTGGTATGTGTTATCCTGTCTATGGGATGGTGCATATAAAAGATCCCTTGCTTCTAATCGAAAAAGAGTAGCCCCTGAAGTGGCGACAGCGGGTTTCGTCTCTCAATATCTGTGTGGTCCTCAACCATATGTCTGACGCCATATAACCGTAAATAAAATGTGTTGAGCGCGTCGTTAAATAAACCATTTACTTCCTATACATGTAGATCCTATGTATAAATATATATAGCTTACACTCTCTACATAAAGGTCACCTTGCTCGCCGATATCACATGTATTATGTACCTATTGTGGGTTTTCTGCACGTTTGATTAGTTAAGTATTATAGATAGCTCAGTAGTCATCAAATGATACAAGCACAGCAAACTGAATTTAACTGAAGATAACGCGAATTATTTTTTCTAACAGAATGAACAAAATTGGAATGGTATCGAAAGCCGTGGTACCTCTCAGAATTATCAACAGCGGCTATGTTATTTGGGTTGCTCCCATCACGATGAACACGATATGCGAGGTGAATGTTCAGAGATACCCATTCGACGACCAGGAGTGCTTGGTGGAACTCTCTACATGGGGATACGCAATGGTAAGGTCAAACTCCTTAAGTTCATTAAGATACACAACGTTTATGAAAACAGGACCCATGTTGCTATTTATGTGTCTGTGAACATAGCTCAAACAGTTGTTTAAGAAGTGTTAAAATTCGATTACTTACGAACATGACAACCATCATGGCGAATTACAGATCTGGCAACATATCACATAGAACATACTCATTATTTTTTACACTATCAGCTGACAGCTGCACAATTTTGAACCTTCACTTTTTTCAAATTCATAAATACACAACGTGGAAGGTATATAGTAATCAATGTAGAATTCTCATAATTATTGTAAAATGTGTTAAGTGCGTCGTTAAATAAAACATTTCTTTCTTTCTTTCATAATTATTGTTTATTTTTACAGAAGAGAACAAATCTAGAGATATTTGACATGAAACAGTTATGGACACGGACGTCTCTGCCATACTAGCCATAGCTAGACCCAGCTTTGGTGTGTTTTGAACCCAAAGTGTAAATCATTTCTTGCATTGTACTTTTCAGAACGAGGTAAATCTCATTGTGCCAAATGATCCACAATTAGATACACGACTGTATGTTCAATCGGGCGAATGGATCTACGTGTCCTTCTCGGTCATCCTGAACAACATTACGGACGATATGAACACATACCGCACCGTGCAGTTCAAGCTCAAGTTCGAGCGTCGCTGGTTGTTCTACAGCCAGTACCTTCTGCTTCCCATCATGATGAACTCCGTGCTGATGATCTCCGTGTTCCTCGTGCCGCTAGACTCGGGGGAGAAGCTGGGCTTCTCCTTGACCGTCCTGCTGTCCTACGTGGTTCTCCTCACCATAGTAACAGACAACCTGCCTCCCATCTCTACCAAGACATCAGTACTGCGTAAGAATTACTTATTTTATTTCATGGTTATCACCACCGGAATTTTACAAAAAAAATATTGAAACAATTCAACTTCCAGCACAATTGTCAACGGTTTCACTTATACGAATTTAGAATTTTTGGAGAATGTCACATACGTATGAATATGTGGACTATAATTAAAAATAATGTATGATGATTACGGTTTTATTGTGTTTTGTACGTATAACATTCCACATGCGTATGAATCAGAATATGTGAACTATACTTCGTGATGATTACGCTTTTATTGTGCTTTGTAGGTACAACATTCCACATACGTATGAATATGTGGACTATAATTAATAGTAGTTCATGACTACGCTTTTATTGCGCTTTGTAGGTATAACATTCCACATACATATGAATACGTGGACTATAATTAATAATAGTTCAGGACAACGCTTTTATTGCGCTTTGTAGATATAACATTTCGCATACGTATGAATATGTGGACTATAATTAATAATAGTTCATGACTACGCTTTTATTGCGCTTTGTAGGTATAACATTCCACGTACGTATGAATATGTGGACTGTAATTAATAATAGTTCATGACGCTTTTATTGCGCTTTGTAGGTATAACATTCCACGTACGTATGAATGTGTGGACTGTAATTAATAATAGTTCATGACTACGCTTTATTGCGCTTTGTAGGCATGTACATTAATGCTGAAATGTTAATGGGGACGTTTAGTGCAATTCTTGTATCATTTAGAATCTGCTTTGTTTTGTGTACATGCCCAGCATTTTACTATGTATCAACTCGGTTATGCTCAATCTCAGCCCTTCTATTATGATTAGTCAGAAATTAATGGTATCGGTAATCTTTGTGGGTGTTTTTGGGGTTTTTTCAGAGATCTACCTCTCGTTCCTGATGATTCTCGGCACAGTTACAACACTGCTAAGTATTTGGGTCTTGACTCTCTACAACAAAGATGAAACACAGCGAATACATTTCTTGTTACAGAAATTTGCAGACTACGTCATTGCGCCAATTACTTGCCTACCTTGTCGAAAGAAAAACACTGTCGCGGATCTTACTTCCAGCGATATAAAACTGCAAGACACGGTTGTTAGAAACGATGATAAAGAAAACATAATGAAAAATCACGAACGTTCCCAAAGGATACCCTCATCAACAAAGAATGTTTTGGGTGCTGAACAAGCCGACAGAATGTCATGCAGAGAATTTGCCATTGTGCTCGACATCTTCCTCTTTAGAGTGTCTGCGTTTAGCTTGTTCCTTCTTACACTGACAATTACGATTTTTTTGGTAACTTAAACCTAGGATTATTTTACAGAGGATGGATTTCTCAAAATCTATTCACTTAAGTACATACAACTAATCGATTTCAATATTATTTGGTACATTACTGGAGTAGTTTTGATTAACCAAGGTTACTCCATCCCTCATGCCATCCTCATCAAGCATTTCGGAGACTTCATCAGTGAATTATTAGGGGCGGCACGTAGCCCAGTGGTAAAGCACTCGCTCAGTGCACGTCAGTCTGGGATCGATCCACATCGGTGGGCCCACTGGGTTATTTCTCGTTCCCACCAGTGTAACACGACTGTTATATCAAAGGTATGTACTACCCTGTCTGTGGAATGGTGCATATAAAAGATCCCTTGCTGCTAATTTAAAAGCGTAGCCCATGACGTGGTGACAGCGGGTTTCCTCTCTCAATATCCGTGTGGTCCTTAATGTCTGATGCCATATAAACGTAAATAAAATGTGTTGAGTGCGTCGTTAAATAAAACATTTCTTTCTTTCTTTCATTAGTGAATCAAGACATGTTTCAAACATTCCTTTGCTTTTAAAATGTCATATTACGACCAAAAACTATTTTTTTGATGGCAGCTGTTTTCCAATCCACGTGTTGAAAAGGCTTGGTGAGTGTACAGATCACACTAATTACCTTAGTGTGTGTTCTCAACACTAAGTCAAAATTTCATATATTTTACTGGATTATATTTAAAAATGCATATAATATCCTTAAAAAATCAGATAAAACTCCCTTTAGTTCATTTAATTTTTACATTAAAAAAAAACTTCCATCATATCTGCAACACAAATAACACCACATTCTGAGCCAACATTTCCACAAATTAACAAATAAATATTTAAGTAACAAATTTAAGGTCATTTTAAAGCAGTGTTTCTAGCTCATTAGAACTACAAGGTAACAACTTCAAACATCTTTTATTTTTTCAAGTTTCCATGATTTTCTCCAATGCACCACTTCGAAATAACTAGGATCACATTAATAAAGATGTCAGCATTGAAATTAGCATTACGCATAGAAATGTTAGTTCATGCAGCTTAATGTAACAATCTTTTCTGGATTTCTCCTTTTAAACATACTGAATCAGCTAGAAGCACTGATCAAAAGTATTGGATATACGTTTGCCTATTTGTTCATAACCAAGTCAGTTAAAATATGATTTTCTGGGCATGCAACATCTAGAACATAAGCTATACATTTCAACAGCCAGCATGTTTTTACTTTTCAGACAGACAGAATAGAGACACGAGATATATTTTTATGTCGTGGACTAGCTTTTTCCTCTCGGAAATGGTGTTGGAAATTATGTGAAAACATAGTCTGTAGGACTGCTTTTCCCTTTAATCTTTAGAAATAAAAATATTCTGAACAATATATTGTTATGATCATTCTGGTGAAACTCCCAGCAAATCACAAGACTGGTAGTTAACTGTTCTTTTATCACAATATTGTTTACTGAAAACAACGTGTATCATTCATTTGCTGCTTTATTCAGGTTATCACTTGATACAACTGTAGCATTTCCAATAGGGCCCTCAAAACTAGCTTTATTCAGGTTATCACTTGATACAACTGTAGCATTTCCAATAGGACCCTCAAAACTAGCTTTATTCAGGTTATCACTTGATACAACTGTAGCATTTCCAACAGGGCCCTCAAAACTAGCTTTATTCAGGTTATCACTTGATACAACTGTAGCATTTCCAATAGGACCCTCAAAACTAGCTTTATTCAGGTTATCACTTGATCCAACTGTAGCATTTCCAATAGGGCCCTTAAAACTATTTGGTGGAAGCTGAGATGGATCATTTAGCAGTCGCAGTGTCTGGATGATGTTTCCATGGATGTCTTTATCAAATGACAGTATCATAGGAACCAAACCTTCAACACTCTGAGCTGGTGCTGTGAGTGACTCCATATTGAAAGCCTGACATGGAAGGATGGGCCGACTGCCTGCTGAAACGGTCGTAGTACATTCAATTTTGGCTTCATTTATATTCTGACTATTCACGGCATCCACATCAACACCACAAGAGCCTGTTTCACTGATGTCTGCCATCTGAGAAAGTTGCTGAGCTGGTTGCTGAAAAGACACCGCCATTGGTGTGTCCTGCTCTTCCATCAGACCAGGATCAGGACCTGCTGAAAGAGTCTCAATTTCCATCTGTTCTTCTGGAATATCATCTGTGGTCAGTGAGGACGTTGTATGCAGGGATTGATGAATTTTCTTGCATTGCACATATTCTTTCATCAGCTTGAATACAGAATTTCTCTTTTTTGGATCAAAGATGCTAGATTTTGAAGCTTTTCGGTCTGCAGTCGTTCGACGTCCATTTATTCGGTCCGAGTATATTTTTTTCTCTTGAGTTTGTGTACGTCCAGAGGTACGCACTGGACTAGTCGGTCTTTGTGAATTGCTTTTTGAACCAACTGGTCTCCCCAAACGTTTCTTCGATTGGACATCTGAAAATAAAATCCTGAGATTGTTAAAGGGACTATCTAAGTTTGCTGCAGTTGTTAAGATGTTTCCGATTAACAAATGTTTTAACAAGTGTAATTACATAGCATAATGATAAAATATTAGTGGCTGTCAGGTAAATTTTCTGATCATCCCAGTGTTTGTATTATATGTCCTTTTATTTCCCAATACATATTTGTTCATATGTACAAAATTATTGGAAGACTAAATCCAGTTTTGCTACTTGCAAGTATTAGGATGATCAGAAACACATTGAATATATGTACTACATATTGATATTCTAAACAAGAAAATATATTTAATATGTAATTTTAGTCATTAAAATATTCTACTAGTCCGAAACATCTTACAATGCAGCAAACTCAGGACAGTCTCTTTAAACAAGATATGAAAAATGGAAGTTCTGCGGTAGTGACATCACAGCACGCCAAATATGATCAAATTATTGAAGAAATGTAAAAATAGTAAACTGTAGTAAGTGGAAGCTTTGTTAAATTTTCTTCATGAAATGGTTAAAATAAACATACCCAATCCTTGTCAAATTAATTAATTTAGTAACCCTAATAATTCTTTGTGTGATTTTTATCTTCTTGTGGCTTGTCAACCGATTTGTACACAAGTTTTTGATCCATTATTTGAATATAATCAGCATTTGATCATGCAAATCTTTAAATAATTTAGCTTTGCTCAACTTTTTCTGAGATGTATATTTTATACTGTCTACAAATCTAGTTTGAAAGATACAGGTGTATGATATTCTTATTAGATAAAAAACACATTATAACTATGTAATACTTTTTCAGTGTTGTGTTAAAATCATGAACCTGATAAAATTCAACAAAATATATACTTGTGTGTGCCTTTTGTTGTATATCCAAGCTATTTTTAAATAAATGTCATAAAAACAAGAAAGTTAAAGTTTGTTTTGTTTAACAACATCACTAGTGCACATTATTTTATTAATCATCGGCTATTGGATGTCTAACATTTGGTCATTTTGACAGTTTTAGAAAGAAAACCCGCTACATTTTTCCTATCGTAGCAAAGGATCTTTTATATGTACCATCCCACAGACAGGATTGCACATACCATGGCCTTTGATATACCAGTTGTGGTGGACTTGCTGGAACGAGAAATAGCCCAATGGGCCCACCAACAGGGATTAATTCTAAACTATAGATGTTTCTTTATTATTATTTATATAATCTTTTTATTTTTCATCATCTTTGTTTATGAGTATATCATGCTGACTTGTATGTGGCAAAGTACATATAAAAGATCCTTTTCTGCTAAAGGAAAAATGTAGCAGATTTTCCTCTGACACAAAAAAAAAATACAAAATGTTTGACACCCAATAGCCTATAATTAATAACTTAATGTGTTCTAATGGTTTCATTAAACAAAACAAACTTTAACATTGTTTATGAACTATTAGTCATAAACATTTTTTTTCAAAGAAATCATTAATAGGCAGCTGCCAGCGATATTCTGCCTCCTATTTAATAAATGTTCATCATTTGTAGTACTGTATTACAAAGCATACATGCCTATTGGGAGAACAAAATGATGGGTTTTTTCATGTGTGCATGTTTATAACCTTGTGATATAAATTTGAAAGCTCATCCCTGACTGGTTAATATTAGCTGGTGGTTAATGTATGGTGTTCATATTTAAGATCCACAAGTAAAATTGTGTTACTGTCACATGGCATTCATAGACTACGGAGACTATGAGATTAAATTTGTTTTGCAGTATCCCAGTTAGTTATTAACATTTCAAAATCTGGTATCCCATCTGAAAATGTAGTATCCCACTTAAATTAAATTCATAAATAAAATGCAGGATTAAAAAAAAATCAACAACATTATATGGTATCCCGGTGGGATACTGGGTTCTTGAAGTCTGGTATCCAAAATTAAATTCTGGTATCCCTGGGATATTGGGATACTATTAATCTTGAACATTGAGACAGTCACCTATAATTTCATCTTCACTAATCACACATCTTAGGAGGGAATGGGAAGTAACTCAGTGTTTAGTTGAAGGTGTTGAAAGTTTTTCGCTAAATAGTTTCCAAACTATTATGAAAGGTTCTCAAGGTGGTCATTTGGTTTAATTAATGTGTAAGCATAAAAATCAGTCTAGAAAGCATTGGTGACGAATGGCTGGCTGAACTTAACCCAGTTCCATGACAGGTGCATCACAGGCACTAGTCGGTGCCATTCAGTCTGCGGAAAACAGTGGTGCAGTTTTATTATGTATAACACTCAAAAGCAGTGCATTAAAGAATTTCTGAAGTGTCATTAAACACATAGTCCTGTTGTCTCACTTTTAAAGGGCAACATATGATTGTTACAGAACCAAGATGTCCACATAAAACATAATAATGTTTCTCATTATTCAAGTTATCATGCTCAGTTAACAATAATATGAATTAACCATACTCTTAAAACATCATGGATAATTTCTCTCTAAGAAGAATCTAGATTATGTGTATACAGATCACATGTAGAACAAACCTTCATTCTCTCTCTGGTCTGACTCGCTATCATGTTTTCTCTTTTTCAATTTAGGTCTGCAACAAACAACGCACAAAAAATATACAAACACAGCAAATCTGGGTGTTGATTTTTTTTTTTTATAATTATAGAAACTTTTTAAAGTGTTTCATTTATACAAGTAAAATGTAGTTACTCTAACTAAAAAGTTTAAGCTGACAAAAAATTATTTTAATTTTAAAAAAATATTGTAATAAAATGTTTGACAAATTTAACATAAAATTAATTCTCCAACCTCAACTCTAATGTTTACCTTGACCAAAAAAAATTTAAAACCCTATTTATAAAGTTACCATATTAAATAAGCAAATCGATCTATTACACTAACAGAAATAGTGTGACCTTAGAGAAGCACTGAATATAAATTATGACAAATCTGTGAGACTATAAATATTTGACACTTACAAGAGTGTTAAAGAAAATGCCTTTTATATGGCGCAGTTAAGATGTCAATATAGATGTTAAGTAAAAATAAATGGAAAACAAAATATCAAAGAATATGCATAATTATATTAATTGCCAGCTGATTTTGGCTGTATTACTTTCCAGTTTTATGTGAAAAAAAAGCACATTTACAAATATTTTACATCATCAAAATAATATACACTTGCTAAGTTTTTGTTTTAATTCAAGCAAAGAATTCAAAAGTTAGCAAATCACACATGCATGAATCATACTAGTAGTTTTATAGTTCTTTGACACAGCAACACTGAATATCCATGAGGTGTCCGGCAAAGTAAATAATTGATCCTTACCTTCCTTTTTTCGCAGTCTTTTTTGGTGATTTAAACACCGGTGTTTTGGAATTCACTGCATTGACATCAGCTGTTGAAGAAGCTGTTTCAGCAGTGTCATCCATATGAGGTACAGAAGTAGAAGCAATGAACGCTGGCCACAAGAAAATGGACTCAAAACGTGACTTCAGGCGCTGGAATTTATCAGTTTTACGAATACCTTGCAGAGGATCTACATCCTGTTTTGGGGCTGAACTGTCTGCATTAAGTTCCAAACTTTGGCTAATCTCATTCCTCTTCTTAGCCTCCTGTTCCCTATTGCACTGAGTGTAAAATGTATTGGCTAACAGCTTCATCTGTCTGTTTTTCAGTAACAACATTCGGTAGCCTCTCAACGTGGAAACACTGGGTGGAAGTGTTCGACAGGTAACTCTTCCCCACTTTGGACGCTTTGTTTTAGCAATATCTTTGTCAATACTATCAGCAGAGGGCCCTGCTTGAGCAGTTGCAGTCAGACCGTTGGTCAGTGATCTCGCATTCATCAAGGTCTGCTCAACGGGAACAGGTCTTTGTGGGTCCTTAAGTATTTTTTGACCACTTCTCCTCGGGAGAAGACCCCAATTAACCTGTAACTTCATTGTCTTCGTGGGAAGGAAGGATTTCTGAAAACCATCACTGGTTTTGTTTGCCTGTGGGCTGAGTCTGATGCTGTTGGCTACGATGACATGCTTGTTGATTTGCTGTTTGCGAGGTCCAGCAACAGGATTACTGTCTGTGTTTTCTGCACATTCTGTGGCTTGTTTGGTGTTGTCACCGGTCTTCAGAGACGTCAGAATAATTACAGAACTTTTCGCATTGCTGTTAGTAGTTGGAAATTTGGTCATTTGTCCGTTAGTTATTATGGTTTCACGCAAGGTATTATCAACAGTTGTCACTGCAATACTATCTGTGTTTTTGTTCCTACCAACAGTCATACTTTCCAAATCACTTTCAACCATTTCAGTTTCTCCATTATCTCTGTCAATCATGATTTCATTTTGAGTATTCTGAACAGTGGACATGTCTTTAGCACTATCAGGAGTGTTTGTCACATAGTTTTCATCTGACAAGTCAGCTACATCTGTACTGGAGGATGTTGTAGCAACGTTAGTGTTCTTGGGGATGTAATGATTGTACTACTAGTTTCCACAGTCCTGTTCATAGTTAACATTTCAACACAATTTTCAACAACAGTGTTTGGTTGGTTACTTTCAACAATGTCTGTAGCCACAGTTATGCCATCAGACCTCTGCACAACTCGGGTGTCATTTCCATCTTTATTTTCCGATGCTGATTTATTTCCATCACCACAATTGTCATCACTGCCAACATCAACCGATGGAACGTTGTCTTCCGATATTGATTTATTTTCATTACCACTATCGTCAAAATCAACGTCAATGGATGGAACTTTATTTTCCGATGTAGATTTATCTCCATCAGCACAATCGCCACCATCGTCAACATCAACATCAATGGCTCGAACGTTGTCTTCACCATCAGCTTTTCCTTCTGTATGTTCACCGATGCCATGACAAATACTGGTTAATATGCTCACATCATTAGTCACTTCAAAGTCAGAATGGTTCTGTGATTTCTTTTGTTCATTAGCCACATTAGCTGCTGTTTTCAAAATCTGCTCTTCATTCACTCCAAGAGCCTATCAAAATAATACCCAATACTGGCTATAGATTTTCAAAACTATCTTTAAGTTAGTGCTATGATATCATAAAACCATCATAAACTACAACTTATGACACATGTCATTTCCCCCTCACCTTGAGTTTTACAATATCGTAGCCCTAAGATAGCTTCTAAAATCTGAACTAAGATTTAAAGTTATTAAAAAAATAAAGACATGAGCAAAATAGTAATTTTAAAAATGCAACCAATATATCCGCACATTATTACCCCGGCGGTCACTCATAACAGGGAAAATATTTTTCATATTTTCTCAGTGAGAAATATTCTGCATTGGTCTAACGAACAATACTATTGGACAATTTGACGCTTACAAACCAATGATTTTGTCGGTATTAAATATGACGTCATCACGATTTGACAAACACACAAAATGACATCATGTAGTTTAAAGAGTTTGCCTTTACGGGTCTCTGTTTTTGGTGTTAAATTAATAACAAAATGTAATTTTAATGCAATTCATTATAGATTTGGAAGCAGAATAAAAAGAACTTGTGCTTTTTAAAATTATCTATGAACGTGATTAAATTACAATGTTATAGTAATTCTCAGAACAGTGCGTAAAGTGGTTTACATCGTTCCTATACAGGTTGGCCTTCGTGCATGTGCGTCGAAAATAAAGGCTTTTAGAGAAAAAATAGCTGAGGTAATAAATAGAATAACAAACTCGGTACCAGTTATTATCAAATTTATGTCCCTTGTGAAATAATTTTCATTTGTCACTCGCTAAAGCTCGTGACAACTGAAAATTATTTCACGAGGGACATAAATTTGATAATAACTGGTAATTCGTCTATTATCCTCTATGTAATTATCCGATACATAAAATGTTTAATTAATAACATTCACAAGAATAGAAAATAAAACAAAACGACAAAATATAAAACAAATGTCAACATAACAGGTGGATTGTTAGAAATGAAAGGGTTACACAGGCCTTTGAAAATCGCAGGGGCGAGGGGAGGCCAGACCCTACACAGAAACCTAAGACCAAATGCCTATGCCCTATGGGCCCAAAACACCATAACCTCCGGCATCCCATTCCACCCCCCCCCCCCACCACCCACTGTGTCCAACTGCAGCTCAATCCAGTCATAGCAATTCACTATTTAGAAAAACCTTTGTCAGAACTTTTATTATTGGTGTCACTAGGAGAGTGACACCTTGATTGCGAGAACGGACATTTCTGTCGCGTAAATCTAATTTGGTGTAACCTATATTTTTTTTGCGTAAAATTTCTAGCATCATTTATATCTATATAGATATAATGGGTTTCACCAAAAGGAAATGGGTTATGCGTAACTGATCACGCTGAGTTTCAATTCTCAGAGGTCTATTACACAGATGTAATTCATGTAAGCAATTGGTTACCTACGTAAAAATCACATATATTGGTTACCCAAGATTTTCTGTCCCGGGTTGGGTTTCTGGCTATCCAGACCTACTCGAAACCTTCGGTGTATATGAGCATAGAAAAAGTCCCACACACATACCCAAGATTTAGAAAAAAAATTCCCCTGTCTGCATTTACCAGATGCATTAACAAAAAATATCAATTTAATATTACACATTATTTTCTTGATAAATTTCTGGAATAAAAAAAACCCTCATCACATCATTAGTTAAAACTGTACTCAAATATTTGTACCAAAACAAAATCATTGGAATAACAAATTGAGTTTTGGAGAACTCAAAGTCTGTGTTTCAACAAATATGTTGGGCTACACTTACCTTACAGTACAGGGACATGGTGCCCACAGATATTTTATGTTCTTGTTCTTTGGACAACGGTTCAGAAACATCTGTAGAGAAGATGCAACACTATTATTTCAATTTTATTAGCATTTTATAAAATTAAACTATTAACCACACATACATACGATAACTAGGAATATTCAACACATGTGATTTGTTACAGACACTGATCCTGGGGATGTGTCATCTTAACTCCTACCGTATCTCCAAAATATGACAATGCATTTTCAACCTGCCATCTTAGAGAGACTGAAACCATAGGAAAACAGGGACCCAAACACACACACACACACACTCTCTCTCTCTCTCCCTCCTTCCCTCACACACACTCTCTCTCTCTCTCTCTCTCTCTCTCTCTCTCTCTCTCTGTCTTTTTCTCTCTGTCTTTTTCTCTGTGTCTGTGTCTGTCTCTCTCTCTCTCTCTCTCTCTCTCTCTCTCTCTCTCTCTCTCTCTCTCTCTCTCTCTCTCTCTCTCTCTCTCTCTCTCTCTCTCTCTCTCAATTTTTATTTCATCTATATTTTGTGAAATTCTGAATATTATAAACTATTAAATTTATTACCTACTGGTGGGTACAAAATGAAATATGGTCATAACACTGAAACAGTGTATGGAGATGTGGTAAACAAAGTAATTGCACCACACCCAAATAATCCCCATAGTACTGAACTGTCGGCACAATTTATTCCAGACTAAAAAAAACACACATCTAGACTTGAAAACATTATCACAATTGCTTATACAGTTGAACCTCGTTATTCCGGACAGAATGGTTTTCCCACAAACTGACCGGATAAACGTATTTCCGGACTACTGAATCATGTCCAGAGTAGTCTCCCTTTGTGTAACTCTAAGTTAATTACCCTTAATTGACTGTTCTAAAGATTATAAAACACAACAGGATCATAGAGCGGTATATCTAACACAATGCATAGAACCGATAAGTGTGTATAACAAACAGAGGTGTGAAACCCCTTGCAGCAATTAAAGTCGTGTGGATTGCCTGACTGGTCTTAACTGGTCGCGTTTATTAAAGGCAGGGGATTTGTTGCTTTAGCAGTAACCGGTTAAATGAAACAAATTTCCTTTATTCTTGACACTTTGTTTTGGATTATGACCATCCGGATCCGGAAGATGAATATCCGGACTAATGAATAAATTTGCAAAGTAGCCATTTCATTTTGTCACTCATCTGTCATGAAAGTGGGGTTTCCGGATAATCGGAGTCCGGATTAACGAGGTTCGACTGTATTAATTTTTTTTTACTAATTTTGAGATGCTGGGAGAATGTGTGCTGTTTTCAAAATGTTCACAAAAACAACAGAATGTTTCCAAACCTGCATCACAGTAAATAAATGAATTAATTAATGCTTAACAATACCCCAGGACGCCAAAATACATCTGCTATCGGACAGCACAAGTAGAAGTTATTTGAATAAAACACCACAAAACAAACATCTTACAGAAATATTTTCTTGCTCGACCAAGTCTACGGGCTCTTTTAGCTGTTGAGGTTGACAAAGTTTGCAGAACTTTGCGTAGAGCTTCGTTCACCCTGCTACGCTCAGAGGCACGTGCAGCACTGCATTTTTTCTTCACGCCCGGTTTGTTCCACTGAGTCATCTTGCGTGACACGTCTATCAGAGACTTCACCGTAATGCTGCCTGGCAGAGACTTCACAACATGACTAGCCACTTCTTCTTGCTGAAATACACCAGTAAGTTGACATAAATAACAAACTCATACAGTCGTGTTGGAAATCTGGTTCGAAGGAAGGAAGGAAGGAAATGGTTTATTTTACAAAGCACTCAACACATTTTATTTACGGTTATATAGCATCAGACATATGGTTAAGGACCACACAGATATTGAGGGAGGAAACCTGCTGTCGTCACTTCATGGGCTACTCTTTTCGATTAGCAGCAAGGGATCTTTTATATGCACCATCTTACAGACAGGATAACATATACCACGTCCTTTGATGTACCAGTCATGGGTGCATTGGCTGGAGTCAGAGTATGACAAATATTTTGAAAAGTCACTAGCCACAGGGCTAGTGGGTTTGTGAAAACCACTAGCCCACCAAAATAAAGCACTAGCCCAAATTCCTGATCAATTATAACTGGATTTTTATATAATTTTTGTAACATTACACATTTACGAGTATAACAGTAAAATAAAACAAACACTTAAAAGTTAAATCATGTTGTAACTTTCAGTTTTTTGTCGTGTCGTACGTTTTGTCTTTTGTCAAGTGTGATCCATCGTCATTGTCCCGTTTTCGTTTTTGCCCTCCCCCCGGGGAAAAATAATTGAGCAAACTCTTGGTTGGTATCTAAACAAACTATCAAAATAATTAAAGTTAAATGAGGGTACGACAGTGTGACACACGGTAATAGATGGTTCAGTGTATTTGGTAGTTGGTTATATATTTAGGGCCTACTATTTATGTCGCCAGGAACGGTGATGCCAAATACAGGGCATTATCCCGTGTCAGACCGATATCAAAAGAATATAACGGCGACATCTAATCCGTTGTTAATTGATGAACAAAAAAGGTATTATCTTGTATCGGCAGCTGTATCCAAACCGCTACACGTAATAGGCCAAGCAGAGTGGCGAGTCATTGCATATGCTGTTACCATTAAAGTAAATTGTTTTCCTGATTGCCGATAACCACATGTTAGCGAAGTGTTAAATTAGAAAACAATAGGTAAATAAAACAAACACTGAAATTCAAAGCACGGCTGGGGTTTACTTGATTGAGATTAACCTGTCATCGCGATTGGTGATTTCCAAGTTCTTAGCCTAAAACATATGTGCGAGATTAACTACCACGTGACGTGTCTAACCAATCAAAACACGCATGTCATTAGACTTTATTTCCTGTGCCAGAAACTTGAAAGGGAAAGGTAAACAATGCATGCTGTAACTGTGACGATGTAGAGATAGCATGTTACTGCAGTTTGCAGACCTAGCTCAAGTGGATTATTATTATATACTGATTGCGTTGTTGATATTATTCGATGACAAACGTCACAATCAAATTTATTAAACGAAATTTCAGCCGAGAGAAAAAGAAAGAAAGAAAACAACCCACGATCGAGCGATGACGAGAGGAGGGGGGAAACCACTAGCCCGCAGGGGCTAGTGGTTTTGCGTTTCTCACTAGCCCGAACTTAAAAACCACTAGCTACGGGCGTCGGGCTAGCGGATTTGTCGAACTCTGCTGGAGTGAGAAATAGCTCAATGGGCCCACTGACGGGGATCGATCCCAAACCGACCACGCATTACCACTGGACTACGTCTCGCCCCCTGGTTGGAATTTCATCACCGATCATCAGTCATAATCGCTTAATTCAATTACACAATTGGTTACACCAGTATAAGATGACGTAAATAACAAACTCTTACAGTGGCGTTGTAATCTGGTTGGAATTTCATCACCGATCATCAGTCATAATCGCTTAATTCAATTACACAATTGGTTATACCAGTATAAGATGACGTAAATAACAAACTCATACAGTGGCGTTGGAAATCTGGTTGGAATTTCATCACCGATCATCAGTCATAATCGCTTAATTCAATTACACAATTGGTTACACCAGTATAAGATGACGTAAATAACAAACTCTTACAGTGGCGTTGTAATCTGGTTGGAATTTTATTACCGATCATCAGTCATAATCGCTTACTTCGATTACACAATTGGTTACACCAGTATAAGATGACGTAAATAACAAACTCATACAGTGGTGTTGGAAATCTGGTTGGAATTTCATCACCGATCATCAGGCATAATCGCTTAATTCAATTACACAATTGGTTACACCAGTATAAGATGACGTAAATAACAAACTCTTACAGTGGCGTTGTAATCTGGTTGGAATTTTATTACCGATCATCAGTCATAATCGCTTACTTCGATTACACAATTGGTTACACCAGTATAAGATGACGTAAATAACAAACTCTTACAGTGGCGTTGTAATCTGGTTGGAATTTTATCACCGATCATCAGTCATAATCGCTTAATTCAATTACACAATTGGTTATACCAGTATAAGATGACGTAAATAACAAACTCATACAGTGGCGTTGGAAATCTGGTTGGAATTTCATCACCGATCATCAGTCATAATCGCTTAATTCAATTACACAATTGGTTACACCAGTATAAGATGACGTAAATAACAAACTCTTACAGTGGCGTTGTAATCTGGTTGGAATTTTATTACCGATCATCAGTCATAATCGCTTACTTCGATTACACAATTGGTTACACCAGTATAAGATGACGTAAATAACAAACTCATACAGTGGTGTTGGAAATCTGGTTGGAATTTCATCACCGATCATCAGGCATAATCGCTTAATTCAATTACACAATTGGTTACACCAGTATAAGATGACGTAAATAACAAACTCTTACAGTGGCGTTGTAATCTGGTTGGAATTTTATTACCGATCATCAGTCATAATCGCTTACTTCGATTACACAATTGGTTACACCAGTATAAGATGACGTAAATAACAAACTCATACAGTGGTGTTGGAAATCTGGTTGGAATTTCATCACCGATCATCAGGCATAATCGATTAGCACCAGTCGATCAACTTTCGATTACTCAAGCTATTAGAATTATATGAACATAAGATGGATTTTAATTATAAAGACCATGTACTTTCTGTCATTTTCAATGGGATCTAGACCATACAAATTTCAAATTTTTCCTTTAATAACTATCTAATATCTATTTTCAGTATGTACACATGAAAACAAGCACCATCATATTTACATCAATTCTATCATCTGAACTGGAGAAACAATTACAGTTAACATTTTCTCACACAATCGATTATGGAGTTTTATAATTGATCATCACATCGGTAGAGCCAAACCAGTAAATGTTCAATTATAATCGACCACTGGAACATCACTATCATACGGTACCATTGTACCAATGTACTGATTATTATTATTATTTAATAAAAAATTAACAGATTTTAAAGTACAGCTATTTGGTGTTTAACAAATGGTTATTTCTACACTTGGTTGAGGGACAGAAAGGCAACCTGGCCTGGTGCTTATAAAACATTTATAGTCTAGACTCATGACTCTAATAGAGTCTGAGACATGAATGTCATAGCAATGCCTACAAATTGTATGTGTGTGACGTCATTAGAGATTGAGTCTGGACTCTAAAAGTTTTATAAGCACCAGCCCTGTTGCTGTTACATCGTGTATGTAGTTTCCCATAAGCAGACCAGCACATACATGTACCCTGGTCTTTGGTTGGGATGGAAAAATCATCTAGTCCATCGAGACCGGCCTCGGTGGCGTCGTGGTTAGGCCATCGGTCTACAGGCTGGTAGGTACCAGTCGAGGCATGGGATTTTTAATCCAGATACCGACTCCAAACCCTGAGTGAGTGCTTCGCAAGGCTCAATGGGTAGGTGTAAACCACTTGCACCGACCAGTGATCCATAACTGGTTCAACAAAGGCCATGGTTTGTGCTATCCTGCCTGTGGGAAGCGCAAATAAAAGATCCCTTGCTGCTAATCGGAAAGAGTAGCCCATGTAGTGGCGACAGCGGGTTTCCTCTCAAAATCTGTGTGGTCCATAACCATATGTCTGACGCCATATAACCGTCAATAAAATGTGTTGAATGCGTCGTTAAATAAAACATTTCTTTTTTTCTTTCTAGTCCATCGAAGGTGATTGATCTTACAACCTATCATACCTCAGGTGATCACTCTACCACTGAGATACATCCTAACAACTTATTAAATTGAAAACCACAGAATCTTATACCAATAATTCTGATCACCTCAAATATATATTTTTTTTAAATGTCTTAATAATATATATACATATACATGTATATAACATTATATATATATCATACCACATCATCCGAGCACATTTTAGCAATCATTGTTGCTAGTTCCTTTGGGTCTCTGTTATTGAACATGTGTTGGCTTCGAATCTTCTTCACATGCAGAGAGATCACAGTCTGCAAGGCTACGCGTCGTCGCCACATTTTGATGGCTGCAGCACTGCTTTTTGTGTAACCCAAGACACATGGGGGTCGAGGAACAACTATTTCACCTTTAAACAAAAATAAATAATAATAATAATATTAACACAAGGTACAGTGAAACCTGTCTAAACTGGACACTGATGAAACTGGAATCCTGTCAAAACCGGTCACGTTTCATAGTCTTTAATTTTCTAAATTCTAAAAAGCGACCCTCTAAACACGGGATCCTGTCTAAATCGGATAAATATTAAATCCCCAGCGTGATTCAGTTTAGGCAGTTTCACTGTATTATGAAATGGTAATTGTGTACGATTTGTAATAGGGGACAATAAGTATTTTAAATAAGAATAAAAAAGGTAAATATTAGTGTGTGAAAAAGTAGCCATTTAGCTGCAAACCCCACCCCCCCCCAAAAAAACACACCAAAAAAACACGAAATTAACGAAATGCATGTGGGCTTTTTTAATAGAATAGATAAAAGTTCATGAAGGATTTTCATCTGGCTGAATTATGTACCTTGGTAGCTGTATTGAGAAATTAGACTGAATGAGAAGTCGAATACAGGCATGAGCTGATGCAGTGTGTATGTCATAAAGTAGATTATTATAAAAGTACAGGGTTTTCATTAACAGGCACAAATTGGTGGCTACTACTGTTCCAATGCTGACTACTTTTTATTACAAGTTCTTTTGTAAAAACAAATTTATAGTACTATATAAAATAAATATCTGGATACCATTAGCTTGATCGTTTCGTTGTTTGTAAAAACAAATTTATAGTACTATATAAAATAAATATCTGTATACCATTAGCTTGATCGTTTCGTTGTTTGTAAAAACAAATTTATAGTAATATATAAAATAAATATCTGTATACAATTAGCTTGATCGTTTCATTGTTTTTGATAATACTATATAAAATAAATATCTGTATACCATTAGCTTGATCGTTTCGTTGTTTTTGATAATACTATATAAATATCTGTATACCATTAGCTTGATCGTTTCGTTGTTTTTGATAATACTATATAAAATAAACATCTGTATACCATTAGCTTGATCGTTTCGCTGTTTTTGATAGTACTATATAAAATAAACATCTGTATACCATTAGCTTGATCGTTTCGCTGTTTTTGATAGTACTATATAAAATAAACATCTGTATACCATTAGCTTGATCGTTTCGCTGTTTTTGATAGTACTATATAAAATAAACATCTGTATACCATTAGCTTGATCGTTTCGTTGTTTTTGATAGTACTATATAAAATAAATATCTGTATACCATTAGCTTGATCGTTTCGTTGTTTTTGATAGTACTATATAAAATAAATATCTGTATACCATTAGCTTGATCGTTTCGCTGTTTTTGATAGTACTATATAAAATAAATATCTGTATACCATTAGCTTGATCGTTTCGCTGTTTTTGATAATCTTCTTTGAAGACACCCATCTGGGACTGAAATTTCTCCCATGTTAACTTTTCCATCCTTTTGAACTCTCTTGTTGGTAAATTCTTTCCCAACATAGCTTTTTTTGTTGATTCCTACAAACAAACCGAGTTTAAATCATAACCATAATCATAACAGTTTGTCCATGCTCTTTTGAATATGAAAAGAAATATTACTCCTCAGTGTGTTTTTCAAGTCTCACACATGGTAATAAATTGTAACCTGGCTTTGAATGAAGATTCTAGTTAGAACAGCATGATAGACAAAACACAATCTGTAAATTTTTAACAGTATATTTAAAAAATAGATGATTATTGTGGTCTTTTCATCAAATAACAAGGACACACTTTGTTATTAAGCATATCCATAATATTTACAATGTTTTATACAAATGGCCTCTCTTCTTATGTTATTTAAAATGGGAATTTTGTTTAACCAATTATCATTTTCTATTACTTAATACGACTCAAAAAATTTATTCCATGGAAAACACTGCAAATACTTTAGCTATTTCATGATCCTATTTCTATACAAAGTTTCAAGAAAATTGGATAAGAAATGAAGCTGGTAGAGCAGTCAAGTCATAATTTGTTTTGTTTTTATAACAGTGACCTTAACCTTTGAAGCAAAGAGGTGAAATGTGAACTCATTCAAGATATTCCTATATGAAGTTTCATGAAAATTGGATGAGAAATGAAGTTAGCAGAGCAGTTACATTCTAATTTCTATATTTATATATTTGACAAAGAGAAGTAAAGATGTCATCTTCCCATTCTTATATGTGAAGTTTCATGAAAATAGGATGTGAAATAAAGTCGCTAGATTTACATCTAATTTCTATTTTGAGTAAAAGCAGACCTTCACATGATTAACTACAAATGTAGTTTAACGCAGACTTTCTCACAATTAATAAATTCAGCATACAAACAGATTCACACTGGTAGATTAATCTACTTCTACTTGGACAATACTCTGCCTGGAGTAGTAATTAAATGAAAAGAGAAGACAAACTTGTGAGAGAATGAATTACAACCAGTTAAATTAGTACTTTTCAGTTACACATTTAATTACTTCTGAAGACGGCGACATGTGGAAAGGTGATTTTTTTTTTAGAAATCTTTTGAGCACACATCAACGAATTGGCAGTACAAATGGTAAAAACAAATTTTTTCAAATTACAGACTGTAAAAGTTGCACCTGTATTCAGTGGCCACTTGTCTTAAGCAACTGCTTTTGACTACTATTATGTGTGGCCGCTTAAGACATGTTTGACGGTATTGGGTCAATATCTTCTTTTTGCATATTTTATTATTTTAGATTAAAAATTAAGTCTCCCTCCTGTTAAAAACTTCTCCCTCTCAAAAGTTTGAAAGAGAAGTGACTACGCTCTATGATTTTGAGCTCGCGTGCGGCCTGGTACATATAGTTATAAAAAAAAATGGAATTGAATTAAATAGTGGCTTCCGTAACCTATCACCGAAGTCGGTCAAATTGTCTCGATTACTATATACAGCCAAAGAATTCTATAGAAAATAATTATCAAGATAAAATCTTCTTTTGACTAAAATTATGTGTAAATAAACAAACAAAACGAATAATTACAGGCAAAACATCAAACCACTCGGTGAGACGCTTCCACTTGAGAAGGCGATTGTATCTCTGCAGAGCCTGGTTGTCAGTTCGCCCTTCCAGCTCTTTCACCACATTGGCCCATTTCCCTACATAATACACAAGTATTGGGTTTATTACCAGAGTGTGTTTCAGTATTGTCATTATCATATATAAGGAATATTATCAAAGCCTCTTAATATATGATACTGACAATACCGGAACATAACTGTAATAATCTCCATTTCATATAATCTTAAAGTTAATACATCTTTTTTTGTAAACAATATACTCAACAATAATTTCAGTCAACCATTACTCGATATTCAAATGAATATATGACACAGTCTTTTTGAATGGGACTGACATTAATATTGATGAAGTAATTTTGCATAATAACAAACTAGTGCAAGACGTTTTTGGTTTTAAAACTGCTACTTAAATCAGGGGTGGGAATTTGTGAAATGTAAAAAAAAGAGGAAATCTAGAGGGGTCCCGGAAATTCTTGAAATCCTAGGTTAAAATCTGTGCACATTTTGGAGGAAAGGAAGATTAAAATGCGAGGAAACGCAATGTTCCATGAAAGGAAAACTGATCCGAGGAGAATTCCCACCACTGTTAAATGTTTTTGTTTGACAACTATTAATGTATCCATTAATTTTGAAGCATTGCTGTAGTTCATTTGCTTACATGTCAATAAAAACAGTCCTGTGACCTGATTAATTTGCATCTAATTTGCAAAGATATCAAATTCTGAGAGTATGTGATCTGAAAAATATCACATTGTGTTACTTTATTTGATATGCTACCTAAAGTATGAGAAACAAAAATCTGTAGCAAATATAATGCACTACAAAAAGGCTGCCAGTACTGAGATGTTTTCTCACGCTATACGAGTACTTTAACACAACCTTATTTTAAAGATAGAGGCAGGACATAGCCTGAGGCGCTGTTGGACTAGGATCAATCCATGTCAGTGGGCCCATTTCTCGTTTCAGTCAGTGCACCACAAGTGGTATTTCAAAAGTTGTGGTGTGTGCTATCATGTTTGTGGGATGGTGCATATACAAGATCCCTTGCTACTAATGGAAAAATGTAGCAGGTTGTCTCTCTAAGACTATAATTGTCAAAATTACCAAATGTTTGACATCCAATAGCCGATGATTCATAAATCAATGTGCTCTAGTGATGTTGTTGAACAAAACAAGCCATCTTATTAAACTATCTTAAAAACTTTTTTCTTTATATCTTTCATGACCCATATCATTCTGTTTAAATAACTAAACTGACTCAAATGTAACAGCTGGGCTAACTGCTACAAACATACTTGTATATGAGTCACTATACAAACGTCAGTTTTTCAATGAATGTAAATATTCTTATTCTTTAAAAACATAACATCATCACTTCCAAAGTTATTATTTTCAGGTTTAGTAGTAACTAGTGCAAAACAATACACTGATACTTGAAACACGAGCTATGTACCATGTCCGTATTTGTCAACGAGGAGAAGCAGTTTTTTGTCTTCTTCGTACTGCCAAGGCCCCCAGTTAATTCTTGGATCGAGACAGTTCCAGTACCTGGCAAAATATATCATTTTATTATAGTATTTTGTTTAAATACTGCCTTAAAATTTGCAAAATGTAAAGAAAGCATTTAAAAAATAGCCAGTGTCACATCCTACATATTCTGTACAGCACTGCATTAAAATCTGCAAAATTTAAGAAAACATTTTTAAAATAGCCAGTGTCATCTCCTACATATTCTGCACAGTACTGTAGGAAGATATCTCACCTGAGGAGAACTGTTTACAACAGGCTGTATACACATGTAGTGTAAAATGAATTGGTCATTTATATTTTCTTGAAATTAAACTACTCTTTAAACTTACCAATGGACATTTGACTTTAAAAATGGAGACAATCTTATAACAAACCGTTTCAAACATTATCAAATAAGCAAAAGTGAGTTGCATACATTTTGAAATGAGTTAAAAGATAAACAGTGTAATATTCTACTTTCAACATATCCTCAAAAACCAGGTTTAAAAATAAAAACCAGGGATCACCCTGTCCATTGCTAAATTAGTCAATTGTAACTACAACATTTAGTGTTTGGCTAATAAAATGCATTTTTAATTAACCAATATTGAATAAGTTTGAAGGACATGTTCCTGCATATCTAAAAATTGGCTAAAACATTTGTTCCAGTGTGAGCTCTGGAAAACATCTGTTCCAACTAATTAATTTACGACACTTCCACCTGTACACTTAATGTGCACATCACCAACAGTAAGTAGTATCAATGGTGTTAATTTCAGTGGAAGTGTTGGATTTGACATCTTAGCCATTACCAAAGATCAATCAGCTGACTTTAAACTGATTTTTAACAATCATAAAGGGGCGAGATGTAGCTCAGTGGTAAAGCCCTTGCTTGACACAGTCGGCCTAGGTGGGCCCATTGGGCTATTTCTCATTCCAGCCAGTGGACCATGACTGGTATATCAAAGGCTGTGTTATGTGCTATCCTGTCTGTGGGATCGTGCATATAAAATATTTTTTGCTACTAATGGAAAAATTTAGCAGGTTTCTCTCTAAGACTATACTTCAAAATTACCAAATCTCCGACATCCAAGTGCCGATGATTAATAAATCAATGTGCTTTAGTGGTGTTGTTAAACAAAACATACTAACAATCATAATATGTTTACTTCTTCTTCTTCTTCTGCAATCCCAAAAGATAATGTGATACAATACATTTTACAATAGATGGGTGTGTAAGGAAGTCATATTACGACTATACTCTCTGTCAGAGACCAATGAAAAGCAATGAAAGTGGTTTTCAAGTGATACTGCAATGGTAAAGGACCTACCTTTCTCTGCACTGGCCTGGAGATCTGGTGGGCACCAGCTGTTGGATTTTGGCCCAGTCCGAAGGCCCCATTAGCTCAACTGCAGTAAGGAGCATCTAAAAAATAAATTAAATTGTCAACTATTTACAATAAAAAGTAGAAACCAATGGTGAATGTATGGGTTTTAAAAATGTCTAGTATCTCTTCCAAAACCCATCTGAAAGGTTTTTGGCACATGTCAATTGCGTGTGTGTTAAAGGCGCAGACTCTAGTTTTAACCCATAAAAAATGGACACCAAGTTTTGTTAATTTACAAACCTGTAACTCATTTGGATAAATAGAGTGAAAGAAGAGTCTGTAATGTTAAAACAGGAAATATCCTTAAAAATAGACTAGAACTCAAATCTATAAACTGCTACTTCTCATACGCACGTGTGTTTTTAAAAATATAAAAAATGCATTTTGTGGTATTATAAACACCAGGGTGACCAAAAACACTTCAGTTCTATGGAAATTAATAATATAAAGAATAAAATATAAGTTATGTTTGATTTCAGTGATCATAAACGGCTTTAGTAGTGAAAAATATGCCGTAGTGTTTAAAAACTAGGGTTTGTCCCTTTAATCCACCAATGTGAATATACATGTACTACAACCAGACCATTTATCAAATTACAAGATGTTCTAGATATTATGTATATTAAAGGTGCACCAAATATAAATACAATTTATGCTTAACGATTTTGTATTTTAGTTGAAGGATCCATACATAGTCAATACATAGTCAAATAATTCTATTTGAAATAAGACTTAGAGATGAATTCAGTTAAAACTGTTTAGGTGGGTCACTGCATGTCAGTTATGACAATCTGCAAGCCAGGAGCCAATTTCATAAAACATCATAAATTTATGTCTGCAGTTAAACCGGTCATACGTTTACATGTGTTTGGAATCTATTTCATGCAGAAAATGACATGATTAAGGAAGATGGAACATTTTATTGACAAAAGAAAGCGAAATATTTATAATTTAAACTATATTTTGTTTATTTTTAATAGTAAAAAGATCTATGGTTTAGTCGTAGATTTACGTTTACGTGCAAAACTAGGCTTATGATGTCTTGTGAAATTGCACCCTGATCAGTTAATAAAGAGTACCGGTATATTAAGATCTAATGCCCTCTGTTAAGAACCATACAGTTCTTTCCCATTAATGTGCTTGTGAAAGATCCCTGTCCTAACCAATGCCCTATAACTGGTATATCAAAGGCTGTGGTATATGCTGTCATGTCTAATATGCTTATATTAGCTTATGTAGCAATAGTAGACATTTTCTCTCTCGGTAGACCAAGCCTTAAATAATCACATGTTGGACACCAAACAGACATTTATAAAATGCTAAGGTGTTGTTAAACAGATATTCCATTCCCTTGTTTCTAGAGGGAGAAGTCATTATTTCAAGAGGATTGAAGTTTGTTTTGTTTAACAGCATTACTAGAGCACACTGATTTATTAATCATCGGCTATTGGATGTAAAACATTTGGTAATTTTCACAAATAGTCTTAGAAAGGAAATATTTTACTATCTCACAGACAGGATAGAACATATCACAGTCTTTGATATACCAGTTGTGGGACAAGAAATAGCACAATGGTTCCACTGATAGGGATCAATCCTAGACCGACTGCATCAGGTGAGCGCTCTACCACTGGACTACGTCCCACTCCTTCAACAGGATTAATGCACTATACAACATCTACATTAGGTTAACAGAACTCACTGCATCTTCTTTTTCTGTCCATGCTCCTCGATTTAGGCTTGGATCTATCTGGTACCAGCGTGACATACACTGTAAAGCACTTCGACCCTCCATATAAATGGCAGCTGAAAGATGGATTACAGTCAGACAGGAAAACAACATGCAAACAATATTGCCAGGCTCTGTGTCAGTGAACTATCCATAGTAGTGTTTAGTTTGAACAAATGTTCAAGTCTGGAGTCGGGTTTGTCAATCTAACATCAAGACAACATCAAGACAACATCACACCACATTAGTGCTCAAATTGTAACATAACAGTGTTCTCGCTGCTCCATTTAAGCGGGGCGCCCCGCCCCGCTATTCCATTTTGCCGCCCTCCTTTCACATTCCCCGCCCTCCTTTATTTTTGAGCGCCCTCCTTTATTTTTGAGCGCCCCTCTTTATTTTCCAGCACCTATCTCTGCTATTTCCAAATGCACTTTTTTTTCACACAAAAAACAACGATCAGTCTGCACACTGTGACACTGGACATCAAAGGAAACAAGCCGCGTTGTGCACGAAAAAGCAATTTACAAAACATTTACGACAGTTACCGTAACATAATTTAACAGTATTTTTAACAGCCTTAATTTTGTCTAATATCTGTATCTATTTGTATGTTTGACAGACACAATAAAAGTTATATTTTATGTAAGCAATGAAAACATTTTATTTTTTACGGATTCGGCAATCTCCGATTGAAAAAAAACCCTCTTATTTGGCGCCAAATTTGTCACGTGATCAGAACGGTCATTCTGTCTTTTGTTTCCACTAACTATCGTTTGATATTTTGTCCTCAGTTGCAGATATAATTGCTTGAAACTGATGATTTTTACTTTCTGTTATTCTGTTTATTCAGTAGTTCTTTATAAAATATTGTAAACGTTTCATTTTGAGGGGATATGAACGCTTATAAAAACAACGGAAGTGGTAGTGTTTATCATTAAAGTCATTTATCTTGAGTGCCAAATAATGTATACACCGTCTTTACAAAAACGAAACTACTTTTTATCAGCTGGCGATATTTTATCACAGCGATCGATTCATTCGATTAAGATGGAAAAAAAAAAAATGTATCTGACATTAGATCACTTTACAAACATCTTTATTGTTTTTCGTATATCTTGAAATCTTTATTAAAAATAATAATATTAAAACTGTGATCGGTCCAGCAAAACCGGAACTTCCCGTGAATGTCAGACCGATATCATCTTCGGTTCAATTAAAAGACGAGTCTTTTTATAAACCCCTTTGCACTTTTTTGTAGGCAAAATAAGGAGTATGTCTTTTCTCAAAGTCTACCAAAACAAAAGAATATGGTAACCAAACTACTCCTCTCCCCCCGTCCCCCCCCCCCCTTGTTTTTTTTTTATTTTATTTTTATTTTTTGCTTTTCGTTTATTGGTGTGGGTGTTTTTTTTGAAGGGTGTGGTGCCGTGCGGCCACCCTCCTTTAATTTTCACCCAGCGAGAACACTGCATAATACTCCCACTTTGCCAAGAGCAATGTAGACTGGGACATTGTAATGATCCATCACAAAGCCGAGTCGTATCAGACTGTGAACCATTGTTCACATTGCAATGAAAATCTCTGATTTTGTTCAGTTTTCTAAACAGTTCCAGTGTGAAAATTATGTTGAAAAGTCACTAGCCACAGGGCTAGTGGGTTTGTGAAAACCAGTAGCCCACCAAGATAAAGCACTAGACCAAATTCCTGATCAATTTATAACTGGATTTTTATATAACTTTTTTAACATTACACATTTACGAGTATAACAGTAAAATAAAACAAACACTTAAATCATGTTTTAACTTTCAGTTTTTTGTCGTGTTGTACGTTTGGTTTTTTGTCAAGTGTGATCCATCGTCATTGTTCCGTTTTCACTTTTGCTCTTCCCCCGGGGACAAAATAATTAAGCAAACTCATGGTTGATATCTAAAACCACTATCAAAATAATTAAATTTATAGATGGTTCAGTGTATTCGGTAGGGCCCTACATTTAGGGCTCTACTATTTATGTCGCCAGGAACGGTGATGTCAATTGCTCAAATACAGGGCATTATCCCGTGTCAGAACGATATTAAAAGAATATAACGGCGATATCTAATCCGTTGTTAATTGATGAACAAAAAAGGTATCATCTTGCGACACATTATCCAGACCGCTACACGTTAATAGGCCAAGCAGAGTCATTGCATGTGCGGTTACCATTAAAGTAAATTGTTGTCAGCGAAGTGTTAAATTAGAAAACAATAGGTAAATAAAACAAACACTGAAATTCAAAGCATGACTGGGGTTTACTTGATTGAGATTAACCTGTCGTCACAATTGGTGATTTCCAAGTTCTTAGCCTAAAACATGTGCGAGATTAACTACCACGTGACGTGTCCAACGAATCAAAACACGCATGTCATTAGACTTATTTCCTGTGCCAGAAACTTGAAAGGGAAAAGTAAACAATGCATGCTGTAACTGGCGATGTAGAGATAGCATGTTACTGCGGTTTCTAGACCTAGTTCAAGTGGATTATTATTATAAACTGTTTGTGTTGTTGATATATTCGATGACAAACATCACAATCAAATTTATTAAACGAAATTTCAGCCGAGAGAGAAAGAAAAGAAAGAAAAAAACACGATCAAGCGATAAGGAGGGGGTGCGGGCTAGTGGTTTTTGCGTTTCTCACTAGCCCGAACTTAAAAACCACAAGCCACGGTTGTCGGCTAGTGGATTTGTCGAACTCTGGAAAATAGTCTGTGTAATTATAGTTGTATACTGAATAATTTAAAAATACAAATTTATAGATGTCACAGGTATTGTATTTATTATGAGGAAGACTTAGTAAACTGGAAAACGTGTGCTCATTCCATTTGTTTATTTAAATGCAGAAACAAATATGTTTCAATCAATCAGTACTGCCAAGTTTTTTAAATTTTATTTAGGCCCAATATTCACCAACATTGGAGTGCCTTTAAATAAGGTTTTAAGTTTGTTTTTCACTTATCGACGCCGCTAGAGCACATTGATTTTTATCTTATCATCGGCTATTGGATGTCAAACATATGGTCATTCTGACATATTTCTTTAGAGGAAACCTGCTGCCACCACATAGGCTACTCTTTCCGATAAGCACCAAGGAGTCTTTTATATGCACCCACAGACAGGGCAGCACATACCACAACCTTTGATGAACCAGTTGTGGACCACTGGTTGGAACGGAACATTAAATAAGGCTTCATTGCTTACCTCTCTCCCATGTGAGTCTATAACCTTTTGATTTTATTTCCTCAACCACCTCTCTAAGAATAGCATCTTCCTCTTTTGTCCATGAACTAGATGTACAAAGAAATACAAACAACATGGTTACACATTGGAGAAAAAAACTCAGTAAACAAAATTGTGCCAGTAATAACAGTTTCTTGAAGACTGAACAGGAATATCCCTTCAAAATATAACATTAACACTGCTCATGTCTTGCTCTAGGTGAGAGGGGAGAAAAAAGAAAACAAAGACTATGAAAAGTTACAATATTTGTTTCAAATTAATGTTAAACAGAGATAAGTTGGATTAATTACAAGAAAACCAATATCGGATTAATTACAAGAAAACCAATATCCTTTCTCTGTAGTTAATGGTCAAGACACATTTTAACAATAATACTGGGGATGGAAAGAAGGAAATGTTTTATTTAACGACGCACTCAACACATTTTATTTGCGGTTATATGGCGTCCGACATATGGTTAAGGACCACACATATATTGAGAGAGGAAACCCGCTGTCGCCACTTCATGGACTACTCTTTCCGATTAGCAGCAAGGGATCTTTTATATGCACCATCCCACAGACAGGATAGTACATACCACGGCCTCTGTTACACCAGTTGTGAAACACTGGCTGGAACGAGAAATAGCCCAATGGGTCCACCAACGGGGATCGATCCTAGACTGACCGCGCATCAAGCGAACGCTTTACCACTGGGCTACGTCCCGTCCACTAATACTGGAGATGACGTAACACACAATTTGTTTGCTTACATGGGTTTTGAATGTAGAGAAAATTTATGTGTATGACAACAACTTACCTTTTGCCTCTGTTTTCCTTGTTTAAATTAATTTGATAATGCTGAAGACACTGGAAAGGTAATCGATTTGTCTAAAAAAAAAAAAATAATAATAATAATAATTACGTACTGTAATTAATATTTAATTAATTGCAAAATATAGAGATTAATATAAAAAGTTATTAACATTATTTATATAAACCTAACTCCGAAGATCTAGCTATATTTTAAAATGAAAAAATATTTAAAACTGACACAAACAATTATGTCAGTGTTATTATTATTGCTTGTATAATATTCAAGTCTAAAATTTCTTTTGTTTTAAGTTCACTAATGTTTGACAAGAAAAAAACCCACAATTACTTAAAGGGACTGATCTGAGTTTGCTTCCACTGTAATATGTTTATGACTAACAAATCCAGTTTGATGACTAAAATTACATATTAAAGATATTTTCCTATTTAGAATATCAGTATCTGTACAAACAAGATGTTTGTTGTCATCCTAATGTTTGTAGTAGCCCAAACCAGATTTTACCTTCCAATAATTTTGTACACACACAAAAATATATGTTACAAAGAAAAATATTACAACTTTTAGTACATGACCACAAACACATTGGATATGCAGCCACTGGTATTCAAAACAAGAAAATGTATTTAACATGCAATTTTAGTCACCAGAAAGGCTTGGTTATTTGGAATCATTTTACAATGGCTGCAAACTCGGGACAGTGTAATAAATCACATGTGAATCTTTGCAGTTGAACAATTGTAAGAGATACTGATATTATACACTGCATATTTTATTCTGGTGAGGATTACAATGTCAAAATACAAATGAGCGCGAAGTATTGACATTACACATTTTGAAAGCTAGACCACGAGCACTTTTCCTCCAAAATCAAATGTTCAATTGCTTTACCGATATACAACTCTACATGTTTTACACAACTGTTTTACTTATTAAACTGTCAAATAAATATTTAGCTTAAGTCATCTCTAACCCCTTCCCTTATTGATATGTTGTAGTGAAAGACTAGACGGGACTGTGTTTAATACATCGGCTATCGTCAACGACCAAATTGTAGTATTGTTTAGCTCGTCATCTCTAACCCCTCCCCTTATTGATATGTTGTAGTCCTATAGACTAGACGGGACTGTGTTTAATACATCGGCTATCGTCAATGACCAAATTGTAGTATTGTTTAGCTCGTCATCTCTAACCCCTCCCCTTATTGATATGTTGTAGTCCTATAGACTAGACGGGACTGTGTTTAATACATCGGCTATCGTCAACGACCAAATTGTAGTATTGTTTAGCTCGTCATCTCTAACCCCTCCCCTTATTGATATGTTGTAGTCCTATAGACTAGACGGGACCGTGTTTAATACATCGGCTATCGTCAACGACCAAATTGTAGTATTGTTTAGCTCGTCATCTCTAACCCCTCCCCTTATTGATATGTTGTAGTCCTATAGACTAGACGGGACTGTGTTTAATACATCGGCTATCGTCAATGACCAAATTGTAGTATTGTTTAGCTCGTCATCTCTAACCCCTCCCCTTATTGATATGTTGTAGTCCTATAGACTAGACGGGACCGTGTTTAATACATCGGCTATCGTCAATGACCAAATTGTAGTATTGTTTAGCTCGTCATCTCTAACCCCTCCCCTTATTGATATGTTGTAGTCCTATAGACTAGACGGGACTGTGTTTAATACATCGGCTATCGTCAACGACCAAATTGTAGTATTGTTTAGCTCGTCATCTCTAACCCCTCCCCTTATTGATATGTTGTAGTCCTATTGACTAGACGGGACCGTGTTTAATACATCGGCTATCGTCAACGACCAAATTGTAGTATTGTTTAGCTCGTCATCTCTAACCCCTCCCCTTATTGATATGTTGTAGTCCTATAGACTAGACGGGACTGTGTTTAATACATCGGCTATCGTCAATGACCAAATTGTAGTATTGTTTAGCTCGTCATCTCTAACCCCTCCCCTTATTGATATGTTGTAGTCCTATAGACTAGACGGGACTGTGTTTAATACATCGGCTATCGTCAATGACCAAATTGTAGTATTGTTTAGCTCGTCATCTCTAACCCCTCCCCTTATTGATATGTTGTAGTCCTATAGACTAGACGGGACCGTGTTTAATACATCGGCTATCGTCAACGACCAAATTGTAGTATTGTTTAGCTCGTCATCTCTAACCCCTCCCCTTATTGATATGTTGTAGTCCTATAGACTAGACGGGACCGTGTTTAATACATCGGCTATCGTCAACGACCAAATTGTAGTATTGTTTAGCTCGTCATCTCTAACCCCTCCCCTTATTGATATGTTGTAGTCCTATAGACTAGACGGGACTGTGTTTAATACATCGGCTATCGTCAATGACCAAATTGTAGTATTGTTTAGCTCGTCATCTCTAACCCCTCCCCTTATTGATATGTTGTAGTCCTATAGACTAGACGGGACTGTGTTTAATACATCGGCTATCGTCAATGACCAAATTGTAGTATTGTTTAGCTCGTCATCTCTAACCCCTCCCCTTATTGATATGTTGTAGTCCTATAGACTAGACGGGACTGTGTTTAATACATCGGCTATCGTCAACGACCAAATTGTAGTATTTTTTTCATGAATCCGATGCCATAGAGCTTTTAGTTTAATTATTCTCGAGTCCGGTCATGACATTAATCTTTAGACTACTGGATTAATTTTTGACAAAAACCAAGCTGAGTGGGTACAAGTTTATAATTTTTACTCACACATATTCACTTAAATGTTTTATAAATACATAAATAAAGTTCATATTTGAATCTGTAAATATTATTTTCATGGGTTTTTGTCATTTTTATGACATTTTAGATCAGTTAATGTTGATTAAAATTAGGCAAAAAAATCTTTAAAAGTTGCATTTACTTCCTGGTATTTGTGGCCAGCTGTCCAGTATTATGTTCCAATAACAGTGGGGTTTTTCACCAAAATGTTTTTGTTTTAAAATAACTATGATTCATATCTCAATATTTGGTGATTTCCGTTGTTGATAAAACGATCATTTTTATTTTCAAATTAGCTGTCACAATCAGCTATCGATCCCTGAAAATGACCGCCATTGTTGTCAATCAAAAATACTTGCCAAAAAACACTTTTTGAACTCAAAATTCCAATTAAACTTAAATGTTGTTAACCAGTACAATGTGCCATCTGGGCACACACTTTGCTCTACGTCACCACAAGTAAGTACCACGCAGGTTTGTTTTGCATAGAGACGTCGGGATTCTTCGAGTAACATTGGTACTGGTTAGACACAGTAGCTGGCTACCATTTGGTGGTCGGCGCTTGCCGAAGTATTATACACAGTCCCCTCTAGCCCTCCCCATCAACATATCAATAAGGGGAGGGCTACAAGTGACTTGAGCTAACAATTACTGTAGGACTTTTCAGTCCAACAGCCTGACTTACACCTAGTTGTTTAGCAATGGTCTCCCAGTTTTTAAAGTTGTGTGTCTTAACGAGCTTCAACAGCTTTTTCTCTTCTTCCTTATCCCATGGAGATCGGTTGATATTCGGATGAAGGACATTTTGCCACATCAGCTTACAGGACTCAAAACTTCGGTTTCCCGACAGCTGTGGAAACAAATATACAGGTCATAGATATTTAAACCAGAAAGTCCAAGGTGGAAATTCAAGTAGCTTTTCAAATTGACCAAGACCAACCATAATGAAGGCAGCTAGGAGGTTGAAACATTTACATCAGTAAAGTAGAACTCACATGACAGGATAGAATGCCAATCAGGCTATTAATGAACAAATTTAATTATATTCATAACATTAAATATGTATACAAAAAAGCAATATATTTAATCAAATTGATCATTATTTGTCACCAAACAGTAGAAGAATGTTTCAATATACATCAAGAATGGCGATTTTCATCCAGTCAATGGTACTCTCATCAACAAGGTCAATTAAATCAGACAGTGGCAGTTTCCTGAAAATAAAAAGAGAAAAAACATGTGGAAATGCATGAAACTCAAATCCTCTCATACATTATGAGATGTCATAGTGAATAGCTAATATAAAAATAGAAATTGCAATGTATAAACCCATCTATCAGAAATTCAAACTAAGTTATCAAGAATCTGTTTATTTATTTTGGCCCATCCATATTGATTCAGAAATAACTCATGGTAAAACTTGCTGCATACTTGATAACATCAATTTCATCTTACAGTATTTAAACATTTTTGTCACATATTTAGTTATTTTATTAATCATTTACTAAACAGCTAAAAAAATATCTATATGCAGAGGATAAACAAATACATAATAATACATTCTCCGTCTCTCAGAATGGTTCATTTTAACTTCAATTTTGTGCTAATATCCAATTAAGATTCAAGCACGCTGTCCTTGGCACACATCTCAAAAATTGGTGTATGGTCCTTACACCTTCCCCATAGAACCATTAAAAGTCGCTCTGGATTGGAGCTAGTACCAGGCCTGGTGCTTATAAAATCTTTAGAGTCTAGACTCAAGACTCTAATAGAGTCTGAGACAGTAACGTCATAGCAACGTCATGGCAATGCCATACAAACTGCATGCATGTGACGTCATTTGAGATTGAGTCTGGACTAAGTTTTATAAGCACGGGCCCTGAATACAAAGCCAGTACCTACCAGCCTTAGTCTGCTAGATCAACCACTAAATAACTGTAGCCAGTTCAGAATTGTACTTACTTCACAGAATTTATCTTTGAATCAATGGAAAGGATGTCCTTAAGGACCGATTTCTTTTCTTTTCCCCCCTCACCATCTTTCAGAAGAATTTCTAGAGACTCACGTCTGCAAACAATAGAAGAAAGAATGACATTGTACATTAATCATCAAGGTGATGATATATCAGTGTGTATATCCTTTGTCCTCAATTAATGATCCACGCTGAAGAGAATGTGTTTGGTAAAACACTACAAAACTGTAAAACTTCATGTCAAATGCATATTCTAATACAACTAGCATATAACATATAAGCCTACATGTATTTTCCACTGGTTAATTTCCAAGACATTTTTAAGACCTCATTCGATCTGCTGTCTTTAGCTCATAGATTTTGACAGTTCCCAAAATCCATATTTTGTGTTAAATTGTTAGTTAACAATGAAACACAGTGGTATTATCACCTAAATAAATATAATACACAGTCCATATACAGAACACAAAATATTAGAGTTTATCACTAAGTTCCCATAAGGCTATTTCTCGTTCCAGAAAGTGCACCACGATTGGTGTATCACAGGCAGTGGTATGTACTATCCTGACTGGGGGATGGTGCACATAAAAGATATCTTGCTACTAATGGAAAAATATACTTTCTGAGAGTATATGTCAAAATTACCAAATGTTTGACATCCAATAGCCAATGATTAATAAATCAATGTGCTCTAGTTATGTCGTTAAACAAAACAAACTTTAAACTTTTTTTCATAGTTTTCTATCAAAACAGCATTACTTACACCTAGTTGTTTCACATCCAATAGCCAATGATTAATAAATCAATATGCTCTAGTGGTGTTGTTAAACAAAACAAACTTTAAACTTTCTTGGGGAATTAATATAAGATTTCTTTCTATTAGGATAGGAGGAACCAAGTAAGAGAAGATTCCTAATATCTAATTGGGAACCATCTCAGAGTTCTTTAAAAAAGACGAACTGAACACTTACTTTTTTCAAATTAAGAAATGGACCTATTCTGGTTAATTCAATGTATTCTGGTTTGATTAAGCGAAGACTGAGCTAAATATGTGGCAGAATAATCTCAACTAAAACTGAATTATTTTGCATGAAACAATGAAATATTTTATCCAATATTAAAATGATGACAGTAGCAGACTAGTACGTAGGGGCAGGAGTCATCGTAATAATAATTTTATGCCTCTATTTTACCCCTGTCAAAACAAGGTGGGTAGAGAAAAACACACATAATACATGATAATGTAAAAAGATTTAGCATCCCTGAAAGGATCTGAATCACTAACTGCTTTGGAAGTTTGAGGTCTACCCTTGGTACTCACAGACAAACACTTACTTGGCCATCAGTGGTTTTAATGCTTTTTCCAAACACTCCCTTTTGATGCCTTTAATCAAATTCTTTTTGTGGTTACTGTGCCCTGCAAGAAGACATTCATCGCTTAGCATGTGTAGTCAGTGCCGAATTTATAAGGGGGCAATTTTCCCGGGACCCCCTGCCAGAGGGGCCCCCCAGACTAAGGATTTCCTTGATAAAAAAAATTAATAATTATAAAATTAGTTCATTTTTTTATTTGTCATGTAATTTAATTTCTATGATGAGGGGTCCCTGAACCTAAAGTGCCCAGCCCCCCCCCCCCCCCCCCCCCCCCACCGGTCTAAATCCGGTCCTGTGTGTAGTATAGCAAAACCTATTATCACCTAAGAAACTACCAACAGTTAATGTTACAGTAGCTCAAGTAATTAAACCATATGAGGTATTGCAAAGAATGACTAATCATACTTACAATATGGAATAAACATATTATATAAATGATCATTTCATTATGCAATTTTATTTGGCATAACCCCTTTACCATTCATGTAAAATTTACTGAATGATTAGGCCTAGCAGAGCATTTCATATTTAGTTTTTTTTATGTTTAAAAAAAAGTTATGTAACCTAAAGAGAGGTCAAGCAACAGTTTTTGGCATAATAATTTTTCGGGTTATGCAAATACTAGATCTGCTTAATGAGATATAAGCCACACACTCTGTGAAGTGACATGTAAACCACTTACACGGAATCAGAGCCAGTGGGTCAACCCTGGGCTCCTTTATGCCTTTTTCCTTCGTATACACATCTGAATTACTCCGTGGACACTACAAAAGTTAAAACAGAATTAAAATAGTATTAGCATTTACAACCATAATATTGTATACATACAGGTACTGAAATAGGCAATGTATGTGGTAGCTCATGTGCAGGTTACAACAGAATACAAACATGGTAACGTATAGTCCCGTTATTATTATTATGGTTTTAAAAGACACCTTGCTATTCTTTATTATGGTTTTAAAGAATTCCCTCGCAGACTCCTTGATTCTTTGTTATTCATTCTTATCACTTTTTTCACTGTACTGATACTTGTCTGTGTAGGTTTTATGAAGAACAAAGTACCGTTCTCGACTTTCTTGACATGTATGTGGTAACCTGCTAACCTGAACAACTGATCTTAATTTTCATTTGGACTTATTTTCGTGCTTATATCCAATTAAGGTTCAAGCATGCTATCCTGTGCACACACCTCAGCTATGAGGGCTGTCTGTTCAGGACAGTGGGTTAGTTGTTAGTGAGAGAGAAGAGGGTGTAGTGGTCTTACACTTACCCATTGAGTCATTAAAACTCGCTCTGGGTGGGAGCTGGTAACAGGGTGCGAACCTTGTGCCTACCAGTCTTATGTCCGATAGCTTAACCACAACACCACAGAGGCCGGTTATTCTCAATTAATATCGATGCCTGTACTTACTTGTCTCATTTTATAAGTTACATTCACTCTTGAATTAACCAGCCACCAAAGACAGATAGCAGTTTAGTATGTCATTTTATACTACATTACATCATTTGAAAGAACAGCAAGGTGTCTTCTTAAAATGTGCTTGCTAGACCAGCAGGTTAAGACTTGATGTGCTTTCAATAAAATACATCTCATTTTCATTTGTTATTTTTATTCCAATTAAAAACTGTTGTGTTAACTATGACACACATACCCTAGTGAATGAGAAAAACGCAAACATTTTATATACTGATGTGCTGTTCTGTTTTATTAACAGCAAGAAGACTTTAAAACATGTTCTAACACAGGACAGCATGTCAATTTTTTGTATATAATAGTCAAGCAACCAAAACCCTCCCAAAACAATGGGGCTACTTAGAGAAATAGATTATGTGACCTTTTGAATCTTAAATGAATTGAACCACCAACAAAATGATTTTTTGTGCTGTGTATTTGTTTCACAAAACAGATATTTTCATTATTGAACTTATAGTTATATTTCTTTGAATAAGATATCTATGACTTTTTCTTCCCGCAATGCTAATCTAAAAAATACACAGTAAAAAAAGTAAAATGTTTTAATAGATATTTTTCGTGTGAAGTAACCACTTACTGATCCACTTGAGTCTTTGAAAAATGGAGTCATGAAAACCCGGAGTGTTTTTGTTGTTTTTGGACCCCTGGATGGGGCTCCTCCTTCCATCTCTTCTTCCAATGCAGTCTAAAAAAATATTAAAATAATTTTAAGATAGAACTACTGCAGATATAGCATTAGACCAATTATATATAATTTATATACTTCTGTTAATAAAATTACGAAATTATTCAAATAAATCATGATGGCAACATATTTGCATTATTTAGGCCTACTTTTAATTTCATCATCAAAAATTGTTTATATATCATACAATACATGAACGAAAGCTCAACAACACCCAATGATAGACAACATAAAATAAAATCATCTATGGTCAAATCTTAGAAACAGCATCTAGAGCTGTTCTATTTACACAATTAAACCATCATGACTAAGGACACCATTTATAAAAAATGGGAAAAGATCTGTTGAGAAGTGAAGTTAACCTGTTTTTGTCTGTTCTGAGCAAGAGCATCTTGTATCTTGTGAAGTGAGTTTAGTATGACTTCCTGGTAGGCCCGATTCAATGCCAGCCCACTTTCAACACAAACGGGCAGATCAGCACCTCCAAGTTCTTTGAGGTGTTCTAATGTGCTACACACATCATTAACAGGAGTCACACTTCCCTAAAAGAAGAAAAACAGAAATGTCATTCAACATTATATTTTCAGAAACAACCCAAAATATCCTGCATTTTTATTGGACTCAGCTTCAATTGTTTTTATTTGAACTTAATGTACAAAACTACTTTAATTCTATTGTTTTAACCAACTTTGTTTCATCACATTTGTGCGATATTTAACACACAAACTCACCTTTTTGGTTCAACCAAATGTTACTTTCCTGCAAATATTCCGGCACCAATATGACAATTTCATTTAATTTTTAAAAATGTTTAATTTGTGATCCTTTCTTGTTCTGAAAGCGAATAAATGCTGCCATTACTTTTCATTCAGATAGCTAACTTAAATTTTCCTATTCACAAAAAGTTTAGTTTAGTTGTTTTTTTATTGCTCGTTGCTTTTAAACATAACCAATCAGATTCAGCTTCTCTCCATTTAGTCAGCAACACATACTGTATTCACTTTCACAACTTAAATGGATTGTAGTTAAGTATTTTTAAAAATTATAGTTTGTTTTGTTTAACAACACTACTAGAGCACATTGATTAATTAATCATCGGCTATTGGATGTCAAACATTTGGTAATTCTGACACTTAGTCATCAGAGGAAACCTGCTACATTTTTCCATTAGCAGAAAGGGATCTTTTATATGCACTTTTCCACAGACAGGAAAACACATACCACAGCCTTTGACCAGTTGTGGTGCACTGGTTGGATATTTTAAAAAAGTCAATAAACATTTTATAATCCACAGATAGCAAAATAATGTGCTCACATACACAGTTGACACAAAACAGTTAGTTTACATGTTAAATGTCGCACAAATGTGATCAACATGGGTCACAACTACCTGTTCTAAGCAGAGAAGAGAATTTTATACTGGGTAGGCCTATCAGATTCTGTTGGACAGCGTATGTACTACTAGCATTGGTGGATCCAGAAAGGGGTTACAGGGGTCATATGACACTCCCCACACACCATTTTAAAGTGCCCTTGTCAATGACCTTTTTTTTTAAATTCATCATCAACATTATAAAAAGGGGCGTAGCATGATCTGGACCTGGTGGGGTTCGAATATGAACCAAGTGGACCCTTTTTCTATTTTGTTTTTGCACCACCAAAAACTCTATATGTATAAACCCGTATGTTTTAGTTCTGAAAGCGGACCATTTGCTTCAGCTACGCCCCTGATAAAACACTATTATTGCCCTGTAAATGCATTTCTGAGCATCTTTATTTCAAAATGTCCCTAGGGATCCCGCTTTCTTTAGGAGCTAATTCACTCTCAACAAAATCAAATTGCCATTTTCAGAATTTTGTGACCCCCATTTTCACAATTCTGGATCCACCCTGACAAGTGTCCTCCCTGTGAAGCATCATTCTTCGGCACCGTCTCGCTTTAATTTGTAAAGATATTCAGGCAACACACCACCATTTGTTCTGTTTTTATATGTTGTAGTAGCTTAATATAGTCTGGTTTAGGAAATAGTATCTCATTAAAAATATACTTTTTGAACTATTTCTTTGATATTTACACAACGGTAGGTTGACCTCTGTAGTATTTACTAGTAAATAACCCATTGGGTTGAAGTTACTTGTTATATGTAGTACTAGCCATATTCTCGCTGTCGTCCTCCTTTATTTTTCTGCACCACTTTTATTTTTCCACACCATACTATATTTTACAGCACCCACCTCCGCTATTTCCAAATGCACACTCTTTTTCACAGAAAAAAAATTGATTGGTCTGTACACACTGAACATCAAAGAAAACAAGCCACGGTATGTACAAAAATGCAACCGACAAAAAACTTCAGTGGCTTACGACAGTTACCATAATGTAATTTAACAGCATTTTTGACAGCCTCTGTTTTGTCCCATTTGTATGTTTGATACAAACTGATACAAACAAGAAAAGTTATATTTTATTCCGACTGAAAAACCACTTATTTGGCGCCAAATTTGTCACGTTTTCAGAACGCTCAATCTGTCTTTTGTGTCCACTAATTATCGTCTGATATTTCGTCTTCAATTGCCGATTTATCTGGTTGTAACTGATGATTTTTACTTTCTGTCATTTGTTTATTCGGCAATTCTTCATAAAATATTAGAAACTTTTCATTTTGGGCAGGATATCACCACTTACAAAAACAACGGAGTGGTAGTGTTCATCATTAAAATCATTTATCTTGAGTGCCAAATAATCGGGGCTAGCTCTGCCACTCGCCAAATTCGCCAATTGCGAATTTCAGGAACAATTGGCAAATTTTATTTTGATTAGCGAAAACATTTCATGTAATAATTGGTATTTTGTTGAAAAATAACAGTGGATTTTGCATATTTAAAGATAATTTGGCGAATTATTTTGCTCCCCATAGCTAGCCCTGATAATATATACACCACCTTTACAAAAATTAAACTACTTTTTATCAGCTGGCAATATCAAAGCGATCGATTCATTCAATGAAGATGGAAATAAAATGAATGGAAATTTTTATCCCACATTAGGTGGGTGACTACAAAAATCTTTAGATTTTCAAATATCATGAAATATTTATTAAAATAATAATATTAAAACTTTGATCGGTTCAGCAAAACGAATGCCCGTGAATATCACACCAACATCTCCGGTTCAACTAACGGAATATAAAAAATGAGTCTGTTTGTATTTCATACCAACTTTTTTGTACCAGATACTGAGGGGTACAATAAGGAGTATGTCTTTCCACAAAGTTGAGCAACATAGAACGATATATGGTAACCAAGCTGTCCTATTTTTCTTTTATGTCCACCCTCCTTTAATTTTTACCCAGCAAGAACACTGCTAACTGATAACAACTGTGCAAGTTGTATAGTGCCACTTGTGTAACAGCAACATGTGGCAGTTATCAGGCATGAGGGCTGTTAACTGAAAAATGTTGTGGTCGACTTATGTTGACTTTTTACATGGTAGGACCCTACTTGTCAGTTGATAGCATTCACTAAAAATTGAGTAGTCACATGACCCTCTCGATAGTGATGTATTTTTCACAGAATATATTCTGACATAGAAACTGTATTGAAATGCATGAAGTAATTAATGGTGGTGTGTAACCTTAAAGAGGAGAGGAACACAAAAATACCTGAATAGTGTATGGAGATTTTCCATCAAAACTTGATCGAGTTGATACATCTGAAAAATAAAAACAAATTTAACTCAAGGCTCACCCTGTCATAAATAAATAAGCCTAAATCACATTAATTTTCAAATTTACACATATATTGTTCAATTTATCAACATTAGCTGTAAAGAAAATTCCTCACATTTTTTACTGATAACCACAAACAACTGACACGGGTCAATTACTAATTTTAAGTGAAATATCTTGCACATTATACTTTCAGGTAAAATTTGTATTCAGTCAGACGTGGCTTTCAATTGGTCCTTAATTTATGACAAGGCCACCTGGAGTTTGTTGCTTTGAAAGTGGTCGATTGAAAAGAAAAAGTGCATGTCTTTTGTTATTTCTATAAAATAATCAGTGATTCAATAGGAGTGAAATTATTACAAATTGAATTATTAAGTGCGGGTTGGGGGGGGGTTGGGAATTCACGACAACAGATGAAAAATCAAGCACAATCATCCTGTTGACAGTCTTTTACTTTGCGATTGGCTGTCTTTCTGTCCGTAAAATCATTGAACATAAGATATAAATATAAAATAGACAAAGAATTTAAAAAATAAATATAAAATGACAAATGTTGATTTAATACCAATACTGACAGAAATATTTGTTCTAACCCTGTCATTGACTACATGTAAGAAAATAAAGGAATATTTGCTTGATGAAAATAAAGCACACTTTAATCTACAGTTATAACAGCTATTTTGACTTTTAGTAAAGTGAGAAGAAACCTGTTGCCACCGCATAAACTAGGCCTACTCGTTCCAAAAAACAGTAAGGGGTCTTTATTATGCATTTTCTCAAAGGCATAGGCAACATTTTATGTATATCAATAATATTGTATGTCATCTACGGTAAAGGGCTGGAATCAGATACATTTATGACATCTAATTGTAAATTTACTGTCGATGACAATAAAGTTAAACCTTCAGCTTCGTCCGCATTTAAATCATGAGTCTGGCTATGTTCCAAGTCGATCAACAAATAATCATCATCGCTGTCGTAGACATATTCGTCGTCGCTGTGCACCTGTAGCGTATCCTGCAGACGTTCAATATCTTCTTGAAGTTGAACTCTTTCAACTTCATGATCAGACTTAGCATGCCCTTCCATAGCCTAATTGTAAAACTAGAAAGAAACGCTGGTATTCAAGTCTTGCAAACCATCAACGTGCGCCATTTTGCAACAAACCATGCGCGTTCAACATCGGATATTCCGAAATCGGCCGAGGTTTTCCGATCTTAGATGAGCAAGTTATATTTAGCATCATTTAAAGGTACATTGCTACCGGCTTCGGTGGTGTCCTGGTTAAGCACTGGGCTGGAAAGTACTACATGGGTTTGCTAAAGTTTGTTTTGTTTACGAAACCACTAGAACACATTGATTTATCGGTCACTGAGTGTCAAATGTTTGGTATTTTTTACATAGGGGCCTATATAGTCTTAGAAGTTTGTTTTGTTTAACGACCTCACTAGAGTACATTGATTTATTAATCATTAGCTATGGGATGTCAAACATTTTGTAATTTTTGACGTATAGTCTTAGAAAGGAATCCGGCTACATTTTTCCATTAGTTGCAACCTTGGGATCTTTTATATGCACCATCCCACAGACAGGATAGCATATACCGCGGTCTTTGATATATAAGTTGTGGTGCACTGGCTCGAACGAGAAACAGTCCAATGGACGGGGATCGATCCCAAATCGACCGCGCATCAGGTGAACGCTTTACCACTGGGCTCCCCCCCCCCCCCCCCACACACACACACATACTGGGTGTGCATCCCGGTACCTGTTTCCACCCAGAGCGAGTTTAACGACTCAATGGTAGTCCAAGATAGTTGATGTGTGTGCCCCGGGTAGCGTGCTTGAACATTAATTGGATATAAGCACGGAAATAAGTGGAAATGAATGAATGAGTGAATGAATGAATGAATGGCTTTCTAGAAACACCGTATGTCGCCTCTAGTTGAAACTTAGTTCTGTACTATTAATTATGTATATCATATATGGGAAGTGACTACCTTCGAATGTCTTTAAAAATAAATAAATAAATAAAACAAAGTTTTGGCATTCATGTTCATTGGCATAGGGAGGGATGGGACACTAGCTGTGTATGAGTCGTGTTTGGAGCGACATGTAAATATAAAATGTGGTAGGGGAAAGGTGTTATTAGGGGAGGCATGACAAATATTTCACATAGTAGGCCTAATCATGAATACATACACTACAGGAAGACACGTGAGCACGCACGTATTTAAACGAGACATTGTTGAAAGGGGGTGCTGTCGGGTTTCTTCCTGTAGTGTGTGTAGTAGTGGTTACTATGTGAAATATTTCTTATTATATTGGCGAACTGGTATTTAACGTCAAACATAGGATTTCTGTTGTATCGGAGTGGGAATCTATGCCTGGCTCATGGACTACCACCGTGTGGTAGGCAGCCATTCTGTGTTTTCGCTATATTTTCATTGACGGCTGAAATTGGGTAGGAAATTAATTTCGTTTAGAAACATCCGCAAGGTGCTGCTGACCCCCTTGACTACTTTGCTTGAACTTTATTAACGTGCCTATATCCACTGAATGTTCAGACAGACACGTCCACCATGGGCCCAACCTCTGGGTATCCCAGTGACTAAGTTCAGGGCAGAAGGGGTCAGCTGGTGAAGTTCGAGGTGGACGGAATTTGGAATGCCAAGTTCAAGACCTAGGACCTAACCAAAGAGTCATTGCTCTTGTTGGAATGCCTTGGCTACCAAAGTTGTTGACGTCAACAATGATTTGACGTCACATGATTATTACAGTAAATTTATGGAACCGCTTGGCAGATCGGTGAGTTTTTCTTTTGTATTTTCTGTTGGTGTTTTCTTCTTTTTCACCTACTTTTCTGAAGTCGGGTATGGAGGCACTATTTTTTATCTTTAATTATACAGAGTGGAAAAACAAAACAAAAAACATTCGTCCTCAAACGGGAGTGCCTGTGCCTCCCACCCCCTTCTCCGGTTTCCTCTTGTTCTTGTTCCTGTTCTTTCTTTTTTCTTCTTCCTCTTCGTCGTCTTCGTCTTCGTCGTCGCAGCCGTCTTTTGTTTGTGGGTTTCTTTTTGTGTACGCGTGCGAGTTTTTCATTATTATTTTTTTTTTTAATATTTCAATTAGTTTTAGATTTTTGTTTGTTTTATTTTATTATTATTTTATTATTAATTTTTTTAGATATGATAAGGCGGTTGTTGAACGCTCTGTGTTTTTGTGTTGTTAGATATGTGTGAGGCGGTTGTTGAACGCTCTGTGTTTTTGTTTTATTGTTTATTTGTTTGCATAGGGAGGGATGTAGCCATATTTTTTGGCCATTGTTGATCCCATCATGAGGAATTCGCACGCACCCATCCACCCTCCAATTAAAAATCTTACGCACAGGCCTATACGGATAAATGGTAAAAGATGGTCCCTGTCCCTTAGCGCCTCGGACGATTATGTTGTATTTTATTCAAAATTATGCAAAGTTTATTTTGTTTAACAACACCGCTAGAGCACATTGATTTATTAATCATCGGCTATTGGATGTCAAACATTTGGTACTTTGCATGTGGTTAATAATATTAGTATGTATTAGTGGTTAGCCTAGTGGTATTTAGCGTCAAACATAGGATTTTTGTTGTATTAAAGTAAGAATCTTTGTCTACCGTGTGGTAGGCAGCCATTTTGTGTTTTTGCCATATTTTTATTGACAACAGAGAGCTTTTATAACCGTCCAAATGTCCGTCTAGTAGCTCACTCGGGCTAGAGAAACTGGGTAGGAAATATTAATTTCGTTTAGAAACATCCGCAAAGTGCTGCTGACCCCCTTGACTACCTTGCTTGAACTTTATTAACGTGCCTATATCCACTCAATGTTCAGACAGACACGTCCACCCTGAACCCAACCTCTGGGTATGTCAGTGACTAAGGTTCAGGGCAGAAAGGGGCAGCTGGTGAAGTTTGAGGTGGACGGAATTTAGAATGCCAAGTTAGAAATTAGGTCTAGGACCTAAACCAATGCCTTGGTTACCAACGTTGTTGACGTCAACAATGATTTGATGTCAATGATTTGACGTCACATGATTATTACAAATCAGATTTTCTATCTTTAATTATACACAGTGAAAACCCCCAAAACAAACAACATTCGTCCTCAAACGGGAGTGCCTTTGCCTCCCACCCCCTTCCCCGATTTTTTCTTGTTCTTGTTCTTTCTTTTTTCCTTTTCTTCTTCGTCGTCGTGGCACCCGTCTTCTTCTTCTTTTTTCTTTTTTTGTCTTTTTGTGTGTGTGTGTGTCTCTTCTTGTGTGCACGTGCGAGTTTTTAATTATTGTTTTTGTTTTTAGTTTTTATTATTATTATTTTTTAAAGGGAGACACCCTAGTTACAGTTATTTGTTAACCATTACGGCGTTGTTTTTCGCTATTAAACCCCATTTTTCACAAATAAAATTGCACTTTACTTACATTTATTATTTAGAATACACATTTCCATTCACCTGAAGTGCTTTTTGGTAATCCTGATGTTTGTAAAACCACGAAATGCATTTTTTCACAAGACGTGCTTTCGAGAAAAAACCGTTAAGCAAGCGAGGTCCAATCTATTTTTAGAGGGAATCTTCCTGTGTAAACGTCACAGATGTTGGTATACCACGTGACCGTTATCATTTTGGTTCGGTTTGTTTTCTCGTGCACGGTTCGCGCAATCAACATCCGATTTGTTGTTGTTCATTTGTGAGATTTTTCTTCACAGTTCGTGAACATTTTCAGTAACAATAAAGTTCAGACAAGTAAGTGTCTCAATACAAAACGTTACAAACCCTTAAAACCAATACTTTTGCTAAGTCTTACATATCTGGAGAGGGGATACAACCAGGACAGAACAGTTGGAACATGTCCAGGAGAGGTGAAAAGAACGCACCCCAAGTCTGTGCGCACTCTGTGAAATTTGTCGTGACGTAGGCACTGTTGTGCTTCGAGCGACATCTACCGGTGACATCAGAATACTAACTTTCACAATTATTTCAAGCAATTGGGACATGGGGATTCCCATGGTATTTATCGATATAAAACCTGCTTTTTCACTCCATTTGATAAAAACGTGATCTAAGTGTGTTACAGGTTTGTAGATTAACCAAATTATAATTTATTTTCGCTAGATGGAACTAGTGTGTGCGGCTTTACTTATTATTATTTTTATTTTTTTTGTCCTCAGACCATTAGACAGTGCCAGGGTTGGGGAGCCCTGATACACCGCCTTACAATTTATCTTAAAATTAATATTCATACACGTGTAAATATACATACATATATACAAACATACACACATACATACACGCACGCACGTACGCACTCACATTACATTCTATTCTGATATATGCAGGTACAAATCAAAATAAAATAGTACTTCCTTTTATGCACGCTTTACGGTCCAGGACTTTAAAAAAAGAAAAAGAAAAAAAGGGTAACAACGAGAGAAGAAGAAGAAGAAAAAGAAGGAAAACAAGAAGAAGAAGAAAAAGAAGAAGAAGAAGAGGAAGAAAAACCTAAAGTTGATGGTGAGTAACGAAGCAGAATTAAACTGATGATAATAACAAGAACAGCAGTCGGGCCTGTGTTGGAATGTTATATCAGCATGCTATCACAAAAAGTTTTTCCTTTGAGTAGATCGTTATCTAAGTGTAATGGGGTTTTTTCTTTTTCTTTCACTATATAAAAAGATTGAGCCATTGTGCTCATTCTTTATTAAACTTTTCATAGTTGCAGTTTTTAAATAAATATATTTTTCAATTTCAAATTTGTTTTGCAAACGTTTTGAACGGACGCGATAGTTAAAAAAATTTTCTTGCATTTTCGTACAGTATATATAATATTTAATGTTAAAAATTAGCCAGTTAATTATATTAACGTTGTTTTTGTTAATAATACCAAACATAACAATATTTTTGTCAAAGTGGACAACAATTCCTGTTTTGGACAAAACCCAGTCTTCTACAGCTTTCCATAAAGTATTAACCTGAGTGCATTCATAGAATAGATGTTGTAGAGTTTCTGGGAAGTTATTACAGAATATACACATATTAGAATCTACACAATGAATCATATAATTATAGAAAAGTGTTTGTTGCTAAAATCCGATGTAGGATGCGATACTGAAACCATAATAAAGTTGTATCGTTAATGCTTTGGAAAGGTAATTCATAGTATTGTTCCAAATCACTTGAGTCAAAATTAAATCCTTGATTTCTATATTTTATCTGCGCTTTTGGGATTATGCGTTTATGGTTGAGTATGCAATACATGTCCGTACATCCCTGTTTATTTTTCAAAACAAGTCTTAACCTAAAAGGGAAAATTGGATTATTCACTTTTTTGAAACGATCGCCCCTTAAATCACCGATTTCACAGCATTTATTACTGAAGCATAGCTAATGAAATTTGAATTAACATGATTTTTTTCTGCAAATTGTTCATACTTTAAAAATTCTCCATAATCATCTACTAAATCGTTTATGAAGATTATACCTTTTTGGGCATAATGTTTATATAAAAATGGTTTATGATTTATGACTATTTCACTATGATGCCAAATATTAACTGATAAAATATCATCTACAGATTGTGGCTTATGTTTTTATTCAGTAATTATCCAACTCAGTAATGTATCTTTCCAAAACATGTTTGACATCTCATTGCATTTTTTAGAAATAAAAGGATCACCATATAATATTATTATTAAATCGTTCTGAGATACCTGTAACGGATTTGAAAAGAGTAACCCACTTTGAATTGTTTAAAAACAGTCTTCGTATCCATGAACATTTTAATGAGGTTTTAAAATGATATATGTTTAACATTTTAATATCCCCTGCTTTATAACCTTGTGCTATTAAATCACGTTTGAGCTTTTCTGGTTTATTCTGCCAAATAAATTTATGAAATAGCGTCGTTATATTTTTTTATAAAACCTTTCCCTGGGTCTGGTAATGATATTAGCAAATGTATTAGCTTGGGTATTATTAAGGTTTTAAGAACTGTTATTCTCCCCAAAACCGTTAATTTTCTAATGGACCATAATTTTATTAATTTTTGAATTTCCAGTACTTTAATATCATAATTTAGATGCATGATATGTTCCAAGGTAACTGAGAAATTAATACCAAGTATACAAAAATCTGTTGCCCCCCATTCCAACTTCCATCGTGCATGGTGAAAAACCTCGTTAGAGAACTTTTTACTTCCACTCCATATGGTTTTTATTTTAATATTTCAATTACTTTTAGATTTTTGTTGTTTTTGTTGTTGGTTTTGTTGGGGTTTTTTTTGGGGGGGGTTTGTTTTTGTGTTTTTAGATATGTGTGAGGCGGTTGTTGAACGCTGTGTGTTTTTGTGTTGTTAGATATGTGTGAGGCGGTTGTTGAACGCTGTGTGTTTTTGTTTTGTTGTTTATTTGTTTTTTTATAGGGTGGGACGTAGCCATACCTTTTGGCCATTGTTGATCCCATCATGAGGAATTCGCATCCCCACCCCACCCACCCCCGCCCAACCCTCCAATTAAAAATCTTGCGTATGGGCCTATATGGGTAAATGGTAAAATATTGTCCCTGTCCCTCAGCGCCTTGGACGATTATGTTGCATTTTATTCAAAATTATGCAAACAAGGTTTATTTTGTTTAACGACACTGCTAGAGCACATTGCTTTATTAAAGGAAGGGACAATTAAGGCATTTGACCTGGTATGTATATTCAACGATATATAATGCACATTATTGTTTAATATCAACAAGTATAATCGTATAGTTAATTAATAAAACGCTTAAATGTGACGGCTATTATACATAACGGGTGCAGCCATTTTGTATCATCCCAGTGAATACGCCCTCTGGCGAGCTGGTGGTTACGTAATACCTAACGTGTCACGTCAGGAATTAGTCTTCGAACTAAAGAAACAAAACATACCTGATTTTTGCGGATGCATCGCAATATTCTGTAATAATAGCCATCCCAGTAAGCCAGCAACAATTATATATTATTTTTAATACAAAATAAACCACCATTGTCAAAGTGTTGAAATAACTATTATGCTTTGTACATAAATTAACCCACGTACTGAAATAATAATCGGAGTGTTTTCTTAGTTAATTGGTCTTTTCTTTCCGTGGCCTGTACCTGTGGTTCCTGATTGGCAGGTGTATATTTAGACGGTCCCCAGACACTGTGTCTAGACACACTAAAAAGACGTGCCTCTTTTATTAAGATCACAGGGTATTGTGTGTTAACCGCACGGACACCCCTCTAATCGTAATCGATCAGCCGTCCTGTTTTATTACTGTAAGTAATTCTGTAAAACCCTTGATTAAGTAGACTTTCCCATCTAAAATCACAAAATTGACCAATTACGTAGTCCCAGAGAAAAGAAAATTATCACTTGGGTATCGTGAGTGGTCGTTTTTGCTCGAACGTATCCTACCAAAAGGCCCTAATAATGTGCATTTTTTCTTTGGATTTTTTAAAAGAAAAAAATACTATAACTCCATTTCGTTATATTGATGCAAATTGAAATATATTTAGTTAAATAGTTTATTATACTATCAAGTCATTTATGTTGTTTTGCAAGTCATGTTGATGAAAGCGAAGCGCCTTGTCGTAAATTAGAGCATTTATTACACTGTGCATAATAGAGAAGTTGGACCTGAACTGACGTCACTTCGCCCCAAGCTATACTACCGGAGGTCACAAAAACGAAACAAAATGGCTGCCTCTAGTTAGCAGGAATAATCGCGGTCTTTTATTAATTCTAAAATTACGCGTTTTTCATTTGTTAAAGTGTCAGTATGTGTTGGTGGTCCGGGTATGCATCTTTCCAACACATAAGGCTCTTGTTGGAGTTTAGTCTACCTTTAAATAGTTTATTATACTATCAAGCCATTTATGTTGTTTTACAAGTCAGGTTGATGAAAGCGAAGCGCCTTGTCGTAAATTATAGCGTTTGTTTACACTGTGCATAGAGCAGATGGACGGGGCTGACGTCACTTCGCCCAAAGCTATACCACCGGATGGCACAAAAACGAAACAAAATGGCTGACCCCAGTTAGCAGGAATAATCATGGGGTGTTTTTTATTAACTCTACAATTACGCGTTTGTCATTTGTTAAAGTGTCAGCATGTGTTGGTGGTCCGGGTATGCATCTTTCCAACACATAAATCTCTTGTTTGAGTTTACTCTACCTTTAATCATCGGCTATTGGTGTCAAACATTTGGTAATTTTGACATATTGTCTTAAAGAGGAAACCCGCTACATTTTTCCATTAGTAGCAAGGGATCTTTTATATGCACCATGCCACAGACAGGATAGCACATACCACTGCCATTGGTGTACCAGTTGGAACGAGAAATAGCCCAATGGGCCCACCAACGGCGATCGATCCCAGACAGTCTGCGCATCAGGCGAACGCTTTACTGGATATTGGATTTCGTCCTGTCCCAATCCCACAGATAATACATGTAGTTAATAATATTAATGTGTGTTAGTGGTTACTATGTGAAATATTTCTTATTGGCGAACTCGAGAAAAAACGGCAGAGCTCACTCGAGCTAGAGAAATTGGGTAGGAAATTAATTTCGTGTAGAAACATCCGCTAGGAGGTGCTACTGATCCTCTTGACTATCTTGCTTGATCTATATTAACGTGCCTATACCCACTGAAGCTTCAGACACGTCCAACCTGGACCCAACCTCTGGGTATCTCAGTGACTAAGTTCAGGGCAGAAAGGGCAGCTGGTGAAGTTTGAGGTGGACGGAATTTGGAATGCCAAGTTAGAAATTAGGTCTAGGGCCTAACCAAAGAGTCGTTGCTCGTGTTAGAATGCCTTGGCTACCAACGTTGTTGACGTCAACAATGCTTTGACGTCACATGATTATTACAGTAATTTTGCGGAACCGCTTGGAAAATCGGTGAGTGTTTCTTTTGTATTTTCTATTGGTGTTTTCTTCTTTTTCACTAGCCCGAGTACTCTGACTGTAAGAGAGCTAGACGGACATTTGGACATAAACACGCTCTCATTACAGTCAGAGACCAACCTATGTCTTTTTTTGGCAATTCCTGACTACCAAACGGTAGGCAACGAGTCCCGCTCTAATACCACAACAATCCTATGTTTGACGTCAAATACCTTTACATCAATCATTTTCGAGTTAAGTGATACAAAAAAATCCACATATTAATCACTAATACACATACTACAGAAAGAAACCCGACAGCACCCACATTCAGCTACGCTTCGTGACACTCCGTCGCAACAATTACAAAGCTCGGCGATCTATTTCGAGACTGGGCGATTCCGCCTTGTGCAGCAGTTACAGGGGTCGTCTCATAAGAGGAGGCAGTACGTAGCACATACTTTTGCCGTATCCTGTCGATAACACCCCAAATGTATCCTTCAAATTCAAAATGGAATCAATAATGTGTAATTGTTTTGGTTTAATGACGTAATGAAATCCAAATTCATCCAAAACGGCATTAGCCAACTCTTCCATGTTGTAACTTCGCTTGATATGAGACGGCCCCTGTAACTGCTGCACAAGGCGGAATCGCCCAGTGCGCGATCACGTGGTCTACGTCTCGAAATAGATCGCCGAGCTTTGCAATTGTTGCGACGGAGTGTCACGAAGCGTAGCTGAATGTGGGTGCTGTCGGGTTTCTTTCTGTAGTATGTGTATTAGTGATTAATATGTGGATTTTTTTGTATCACTTAACTCGAAAATGATTGATGTAAAGGTATTTGACGTCAAACATAGGATTGTTGTGGTATTAGAGCGGGACTCGTTGCCTACCGTTTGGTAGTCAGGAATTGCCAAAAAAAGACATAGGTTGGTCTCTGACTGTAATGAGAGCGTGTTTATGTCCAAATGTCCGTCTAGCTCTCTTACAGTCAGAGTACTCGGGCTACTTTTTCACCTACTTTTCTGAAGTGGGGTATGGAAGAACTATCTGTAGTTGGGAGCACAAATCAGATTTTTTATCTTTAATTATACAGAGTATAAATACAAAACAAAAAACATTCGTCCTCAAATGGGAATGCCTGTGATCCCCACCCCCTTCCCCTGTTTCTTCTTGTTCCTGTTCCGTGTTCGTTCTTCATCTTCTTCGTCGTCGTCGCAGCTGTCTTTTTTTGTGTACGCGTGCGAGTTTTTAAATATTGTTTTTATTTTAATATTTCTATTATTTTAGGGGGGGGGGGTGTTTGGGGGGGTTAGGTTTTTTTCTTTTTGTTGTTATTGGGTTGGGTTTTTTGGGGGGTGGGGGGGGTTGTTGTTAGATATGTGTGAGGCGTGCGTTGAACGTTGTGTGTTTTTGTTTTGTTGTTTATTTGTTTGCACAGGGCAGGTCTTAGACCCGTAGTAAATCGCTCGTTTGATGCGAGGTCGGTTTGAGATTGATCCCCGTCGGTGGGCCCATTGTGCTATTTCTCGTTCCAGCCAGTGCACCACGACTGGCATATCAAAGGCCGTGGTATGTGCTGTCCTGTCTGTGAGATAGTGCATATAAAAGATCCCTTGATATTAATGGGAAAATGTAGCGGGTTTACTCTCCAAGACTGTATGTCAAAATTATCAAATCTTTCACATTCAATAGTCGATGATTAATAAATCAATGTGCTCTAACAGTGTCGTTAAACAAAATAAACTTTGCATAATTCTGAATAAAATGCAACATAATCGTCCGAGGGAAAGGGACCATCTTTTACTATTTCTCCATATAGGTCCGTACGCACGATTGTAATTGGAGGGGAGGGGTGCGAATTCCCAACAATGGCAAAAACACCCAAACTCCCCCCCCCCCCCCCAAAAAAAACAACCCACAACAACAACAAACAAACAAACAAAAAAACTAATAATAATAATAATAATTATTAATTAAAAAAAAAATTAACCCCAACAACAACATTTACGTAACGTTATCTAAACTTTATAGAAAAAATGTGGACCTTTGGTAATTGGGGGGTGCGTACACACCCGTCGCACATCCCCCACCCTCTTGCGTACGGGTCTGCCGCATGTTAAAAATAATGGACCATCTCAAATTTACAAGTGCTACGTACATTTCGCCATTTTCTCTTTTATTTGTGATACATAAATTCAAATTAATCGATCCCACAGTTTGTTTATTTCTCATTAGTTTACAAGTGTTCAGTTCTCATTGGTTTTGTTACAGTTTGTTCAGTTCTCATTATTTGTTTCAGTTACAGTTTGTCCAGTTCGCATTATTGGTTTCTTTTATAATTTGTTCAGTTTACATTACTCGTTTATGTTACAGTTGTTCAATTCTCAATATTGCTTTCTGCTAGTTTTTTTTTCTTTCTTTTTTTTCAGTTCTCATTAGTAGAGAGAAAGTAGGATGTATCCGCACCTCCGGCAGGAGGTGCTGTGGGCGTGGCCTGGTGATTGACAGGGGGCGTGGTCTAATGTAACACGTGGTCATATGATTGACAGATGTAGTTTAATTATGCATGACGTCGTTTGATTGACATGTGTCCTTTAGCGAATAATGATTGGATGACCTAGTTGTGTTTTTTTTTTTCAAAAGGAACAAGTGGATGAGTACAAAAGATATCTATTGAAAGTACGGCTTTTATTAGTTATTTAATACTAATGTATAGGTACAGACGTGACGTTATTGAAACCAGTTGTACGTAGTGACATTTCCTTTTATCCTGTCTTTTCTATTGAATTCTAATTTTTAAATCTTATGAAAGTATCGTACAATTTACAAGCTAATCTATATATTCTACTTTTAAAGTTAGCCCTTCCATTTAAGGTTGGCTTTTAAAAAAAAATTAAATGGTGTTTTAAGAAATGAACAGTCGAGATGGACTACGAACATGTGATAGTTATGAAAGCAATTTATTTTCAACAACACTGTCGTATGTCGAAAAGTCGGTGAGCATTTCTGGCCACGAACCTCAATGAACGGGTTACTATTATACGTTAAAATTTACATTGGCTATAAAGTAAAACATTTTAGTTTTGATCGAATTTCTAAGGTATGACACAGATATGGTGTACTCTGTCGCTAACAATAGCTATGCGAGGTCAAATCTAGCCAGGCAAATATTGAGAATACAATACGCTAGCTCTGTGGCTGACAAAAAAAGCAGGTCTTGTTTGCTGTGGGTCGGGTTTAAATTAGAAACGGGCAAATACATGCGCGTTTACCTCGTCCGCTTACGCCGTCAAATCGACATACCATACACTGATCTGATTATTACGAAATTTAATTTAGTTGACCTGAATTATTATTTTATTCGACGAAATAAATATGTCCCACCATTATTTGATACGAAAAATTACGTTTTGGTTAATAATAATAATAAAAAAATTCGCTTCGTTTTTAATATTGCAATAACACTGTTTCAGATATTTCTTTTTGAATTTCGAAAAGTC